>NC_069000.1:5056391-5062094 GCF_001194135.2 Octopus bimaculoides
TATATATATATATATATATATGCACACACATTTGCACACACATATATTCATGCATAAACGCATGTATTCTCCCTATTTGTGTGTATAAAACTACGTACTTATCTGCATATATGCATTTGGTTACGGATGGATAGATAGATGTGTTTATACACATACACTAGTACACGTGTGTGTCTGTGCATGTGTGTATCTGTGTGTGTATGCGTTTGCGTTCTAGTACACGTATACTAGTACACACACCCATACACACACAGGCAGACACATGCACACACACATTAATGCATATATATGCATGTGTGTTTGTGTGTGTGTGCGTGTGCGTATGTAAATATATATGTTTTCTTTGTTAACGCATGTATAAATATCGTATGAATGCATATCTGTGTGTTAACATTCTGTAATTTCTAATTATAAAGTTAGATATCACACAGAATGAAGGGAAACCAGGCTAACATCTAAGTTAATGTATGAAAGGATATTTATATTCACGTGTAGTATGTATAACATGTATTTGTCTGTGTGTTTTACGGTCTTTCACGCTATATCCCTCTGTCTGTCTCTCTCTCTCTCTGTATATATATTTATATGTATATATATATATATACGTTTTGTCACTGTACATCTCTCTGTTTCTATATATCTATCTCTGTATCTATCTTTTGCACACCCACAAACACACAAACAGAGGCACATGCGCGCATATATGTATATATGTATATATTCAGTATGACGGAGTGAAAGAGAGAGAGAGAGAGAGAGAGAGAGAGAGAGGGAGAGAGAGAGAGAGAGAGAAAGAGAAAGAGATGTAGAAAGAGATTTTATAGTAGACACACCAATACAGGAAAATGGACTCATGATCACATATAAGAAATGTGCCCGAATACATACATACATACATACATACATATATATAGATATATATTATATGTAAATATATATGTATATTGATATATATATGTGCGCATGTATGTAAGTATATATATATATATATATATATATATATACATATAAACATGTATATATATATATACGTATATATATATATATATATATATATATATATATATATATATATATATATATATATATGCATGTATGCATGTATGTATGTATGTATGAATGTTGCGTTATACTTGGAGGTCTTTAATTCCTTAATGTGTCGTTGATTCTGGAAATATTAAATCTACAAGCTTTCTGAGTTGAATAAGATATCATTGATAATAAATGTATATACATATTTATAACGATATCTCCCATCTGCAATCTATACTTACACATAAATGTTAGGCGTCAAATGGAACTACATGATAATTGTAATGGCATCGCAAGTTCATACGTACATTCATGCATATTTGTTTGTGCGTGTGTGTGTGAGTGCGCGTGTGTGTGCGTGTATGTAAATAAATACATGCATACATAGGCACATACATGTACACATGAATACACATGCATGTATAAATGTATCTATCTATCTATCTATCTATCTATATATATATCTATATATCTATATATATATATATATATATATATATATACGACGGTCTTCTTTCAGTTTCCATTTACCAAATCCACTCACGAGGCTTTGGTCGACCCGAGGCTATATTAGAAGATACTTATCCATGGTGTCACGCAGTGGGACTGAACCCGGAACCATGTCGTTGGTAAGCAAAAGCAAGCTACTTACCACACAGCCATTCCTGCGCCTAAGTTTGATGTAAAAAAAAACATATGGTTTCGATCAATTCGTCTGCCAGTCAATCTGTTTTTCTATGAATATTTCGACTACAAAATACATTTCGTACAACTTGCCTTTCGAGTATTGTACTTTCGATGAATATGCCTAATGCCTGACAGTTAGTGCTAAATCCAATATGGTCCCCAAGTTTTGTACATTCATCTGGTCCTTAACTTACTTTAGACACGAATTGTATAATAGAAGCATACTACACGTGTACATTTTACAACGAAAATAATGTACTTAGTGGAATTTTTATTTCCCTACACTTTCATTTCCTCGGAATATTTGCAATTCAAACTACAAAAATTTAATAATTTATGAATTAACTTTTCTTTTTTTGAATAATTTTTTTCTTCCTCGTGAATATTTTAATTATTACGTATTTGTGGTTTGTTTTATTCTCGAGAGTTTTTGTGCTGTTTTACATTTTTCACGTAGGATAATTAGTCCCCAAAGTCCTCTGTGCGAGACCCTTTCATCTACAAAGCAGCAAAAGTTATAACCATATCCGTGAACATTGGTCGAGTGAACAAAGTTCGAATTCAATGACCTCACTTTTCAACACTAATTAAGTTAATGCAATATTGTTTCTTCTTCTTCTTCTTCTTCTTCTTCTTCTTCTTCTTCTTCTTCTTCTTCTTCTTCTTCTTCTTCTTCTTCTTCTTCTTCTTCTTCTCATCATCATCATCATCAATATCAGCCTCCCCCTCATTCTCATCGTCATTATCATCTTCTTCATCTCTCCGCTGTTGTATTATTATTATTGTAATTCCGCCAAGGTCGCCTTTGATTTTCATCCTTTCAGGGTCGATGAAAAAAGTACCAGTTGAGCACTGGGGAAGATGTAATCGACTATCCCCCATCACAAATTGCAGGCCTTGTGTCTATAGTATAAAGATTATTATCATTATTATTATTATCATTTTGTTATTATTATTGTTATTATTATTATTATCATTATTATTAAAATTCGAAACCATTGTGTTTTTTTTTGTGTTGTATCATATCCTTTAATATTGTCCTCCACGGTTTAGTCCCTTGTCGCCAATTAAATCATCATCATCATCATCATCATCATCATTAAAATCATCATTTTCATCATCATCATCATTATTGACGTTTAAGATAGCCAGCTGGCAGAATCGTTAGTACGTCGGGTTAAATGCCTAACGGTATTTGGACAGTCGATACGTTCTGACTTTGCCTTTTATACTCTCGCGGAAGGATAAATTAAGTACTATTTGACTACAGGGGAAGGTTTAATCGACTTAACCACTCCCCCAAGATTTGAGGCCTATAAAACATATTTCTTTGAAAATAGTAATATTTCTACAAAATTCCGCCCTTTGTTTCGTCGACTGACGATTTCTATCGATTTGTCTCCCAAGAAATTTATTTGACGGGTTAATAGCATTTTGATCACCATACCCGTCGAAAAATATGTTTTCTAGCAATTATATATTTCAACAAGAGTTGGGTTTAAGACAGGTTAGTAGAAATCTGCTATGCTTTTATTATGCTTGGTTGTTTAAGCTTAAATACCGCCGAATGGGCCCATCGGATCTTTTCTTTCCATCGAGTCACATGATCCAGTGGCTTGCCAAACTAGTTGCATGTATTGGTCAGTTACTAACTGACCAATCGCGTTTTTTTGCAACAGTTTCTTTTCAACGCGGGAGAGACCACTTTGTTTTTGGAACCTACCCAAGGTTATAGAAACCCTTGTATTCTGCCTCGCTTGGTTTTCGGCAGCAGTCATTGAAAACACACCACGTCTCTTTGGACCCGTGACGATGAACTAGAAATCCCGCCTGTCTCAGAGTTTTCGTCAACCAGCCTTCTCCGGTCTTCATCGTTACTGCAACAGACAGCAGACCACAGGTACATCAACAGATCCAGCAGAACTGGAGTAATTTAAATCCTTCTTCCAGACAGTAAGATAACTATTCTCTTTAGGCAATCTTATTTTTAGAACGAGAGGAATACATCATCACATATTCAACTCATTGTATTTGTTTGCTTCCTTCTTTCGGCGCTATAACAGCAACCAAAAATCCAGGGTCGAGACCGAAAATTGTAGTAACATGCAAGAGACACTCAACCACTGATTGAATTTCTCAAAAGATATCGTAGCCTGTCTTGAACATCAGTTAACAGAGTAATAACAATATATTTTGTCATATTTAGAATTTGTGTACTGAATCTCCAGACATTAGCTAATCCTCTATTGCTTATAGATGTCAGTCCGGTATAATCGTACGTAACTGAGAGACAACGATTGAAAAACTGGGGCTGAGAAACTACAATGATGAGTATAATTTCAGACATTAAAAGCTTCAGACAATTTTCCATCTGGAATATCTTTTGTATCTCCATAAAGTGAACAAATAATAATGGTTTCAAATTTGGGCACAAGGCCAGCAATTTCAGGATGAGGGTATGTCGGTTATATCCAAGCCAGTGTTTAACTGTACTTGTTTGTTCGACCCTGAAACGATGAAAGGCAATGCCAACCACAACATAATTGGGATTCAGAGCGTAAAGACAGGCGAAATGTTGCTAAGCCCGTTGCTCTGTATTATCCAAAAATATTCCATGGCTTTATCACTAAATGTCTATTTAACATATCTGTTTCTAAACATCCGAAAATATGGAGTGTTGACCAGGAGATTACCTAGAGGCCAACTTGTTGCAACAAGGTCTATACAGAGTTTCGGTCTAAATCTCTGCCGTAGTATCATAGACCTTTGAGTCACTGATGACTCATATTTGTTAATTATCGGGTCAACCATCAGAAAGGGTTTCCTTCAATATTTGGAACACATTTTTGTCAGCCGTCAGTTCCATTTCATTCATGAACGTTAAAACTAAACCCCTGTAGTTTATAATCTTTTTTTAAAACCTGCATAGGAATATCCAGTGTTTGTTACTGAATGAATCTGTATCGATTTTGCGCCATCTATCTGTCTTTCATAATATTTAAATAATTTTTTAAAATTCAGTTTTTATTAGCTTAAAATGTTCTCTTTCTTGCTTGGCGCTTTCTCTCACATATCCATTCTATCGTGTGTCATGCAATTTATCTAACAGAACTTTTCTGTATCTTACTGTGAGGCAATTCATATATTTCAAAGGAAGTACAATCCATTGCTTCTTTAACACATCTCGAAGATTCTTCACTGTTTCCAACAATATTGACATTTCACACATTTGCACCCAATTTATCTCAGATCTCTCACGTTTCTTATCCTCTGTATTCAGTGAATTGACATTTATGCATCTCGCAGTTTGATATTTTGACGTTGTGTTTTCACAAAATTCTAAGAGATAATTTGCTACACTACAATGAGAGATCCGATAACCAACAAGTAGAAGGGAATGAAAGAAGGAAAATAATATCTCTTTATTCAACATTAAGTGGTGAAGTAAATGCCAATACTTGAATTAAAATGAGTCGTATTATGACCGTTGGGTCCCTGGTATATAATATTTGTAATATAAAGCTTCATAATAAAAGACACAATACACAACCCCTAACAGTTCTTGGTACCTACACTCTGCTGGACTGTTACACCAGATCAAGTATCAGCACAAAAAACGACCGTCATTAAACTCTCCAAGAAGTACGAACTTATCATTAGAGGCGTTTTAAATGACATCACGTCAGCTATACGAAAAAGGATATCTTATGTTTATTGATTGACGTTGTCAGATTATGACAAATTGTGAAATATGCCGACTTTTAAGCTTCAAAACCTGCATTACACGTCATAATGCTATCATTTTTACCTAGTGAAAGTGATGTTCGTTAGCAATTGTAGTTTTTATTGAAATCACCAAACTGTATCATTGAATCCCAGAAATGAATGTACAGATTGTGTGCTCTTTATTATGACAAACAAGACTTCCCAACGATATAATTATACACACATCTATATGTGTATGCATATATATATATATATATA
>NC_069000.1:5062185-5062939 GCF_001194135.2 Octopus bimaculoides
AGAGAGAAAGAGAGAGAGAGAGAGAGAGAGAGAGAGAGAGAGAGAGAGAGAGAGAGAAACATGTTCGCATGTATATACATGCATATTTGTATATATTAGTGCATGTGATTAAAATTCTGTGTGTGCAGAGTGGATAATAGCCAGTTTAATTCAACAAATTTATTGAAAGTAACGTTTATTGTATTTTAATGTAAAATGTTAAATATTCAATTCTAAACGAAGGATCTTCATTCTTCTCTCATACCGTGTGACCTGACGGTATAACGTAGTAAGTTATGAAGAATACGACAGGGTTTGGATTTCTGAATATCCTTCTTAACTTCAATTATCGCACATTTTTACATATTTTATAGCTTGTTTTAATGTATATTATAGAAAGATTTTCGATCTGTTTATTTCAGCATATCTGTAACAGATGAAATTGCTTCAATTTACATGATATATTCCAATATTCCTGCTCTTGCTAGTCTTGTAAAAATGACTCTTTAGCAACGTCAGTGTGTCGTTAAATAGTGCCGTTTCGATTTCAATCCCGATACGCGACATATTGTTTACAAAGACAGTGAAAGCTTAACTGCCTTTTATCCTCGGCTGACCAATGCCTTGTGCGTCCAGCGTTTCAAGCGATATATATGCTTACCGTCTACATCTTTTCGGATGATTGTATATATACATGCGCTTATATATCTACACACACACACACACACACACACACACACACACACACACACACACACACACACACACACACACA
>NC_069000.1:5065234-5068520 GCF_001194135.2 Octopus bimaculoides
TATATATATATATATATATATATATATATATATATATATATATATGTATGTATCAGCTTCGCTTTAGAGACTCTCTCTCTCTCTTTCCATCCTTGTCAATAATGTTTAGCACAAAACTAAATAAATTTTGTTAGAGAATATGTTTGGCGTTCTTCTACTAATATTCTTTGATGACAAATATGTTTTCAAAATTTTAATTCTAACTGGTCATTGAAATAAGCCATTTAAGATATTTATTTGCACGGCACTGATTTTGTAATAGAAATGTAAATGTTAAAATAAAAGTAAAATTGTTTAGTATTATAAACCAGCAAGGGCGGCTATAAAATTATTTCAAAGCATTATTTATCTAGTAAGATTAATAAGAATTTAAGATCAAACCCTTTAGAAGCTTTGTTACAAAACAATAAATCACTCGGGAACGAGGAAAATCACAACTTTCCTTCTCAAATCTTTAATCTAATTCGCCATAATGCTAAATTGTCTTCGTTTATGTGTGTTTGTGTTGAGGAGCGGAAAAAATGACAGCTGAGTAAACAGGAATAGAAATCTAACATCATTTATACTCAGGTATTAGAAGAAAAATCGACCAAATAATAGATAATATGTACGACCACGACAACAACAACAACAAGAATAACGACAACGGAAACAATAATCTCTTCAGATTCTTGCTGGTGATGAAAAAGATCATTGATGTTCAGGTTAGAATCAACAGATCGATATTAAAAGATAAAACGCTCATAAGATTTCTTTTACAGAGAATATTTGACGAAATAGTTCAGAGTGGAGACTGGCGAGACTGTTGGATACTGATTTTATGGATCTAGAAATGAGAGGTAGAGCAACAAACTTAACTATTTGGAGGCCTTCCCACCAAGAGAAAGGAAAGAGGAATTCTTTTATTCGAGATATGATCCTTATTCTAGTAGTCGAGGGGACATCACAAATGTTCCTTCGGCTACTAGACCGTTTGGTTGATACTATTCTTTTGTGCAGCTTTGTATAACGCAATCTTTCGAGGTAACGAAAGATTGAAACAATATAAAATCTTTTTAAATGTTTTCTGAAGAAAATGGAAAATTGGAAGTGAAAGACCAATGTCCAATATGTCACAATGCTCTGGAAATGACCAAGAATCTTTGTTGCTGGAGGGGAAGAATTTGTACTTCCAAAATTAACGAAAAAAAATTAAAAAAGCAGAACAAGGCAATTTTTGTCACATTTACTAGCAGAAGAAAATAAATTTTGTCGATATTTTCTACAATCAATGATGGAATGCTGGATTTTAATGCTTTTAAATTGTCACTTAAAAACGTTCCAGAATTTTTCTTGAATTAATTCCTGAAGAGTGACTCTGAAGCCAGGGAAGTGTTCGATGAAAAATCAATCACGGAATTTTGACTCTTGGATTATGCTGCCTAACCAAAAAATGGTCGAAAATGCTTCCCATGAACTATTTCTGTTTGTGTTAACATATGTTTGCGAATCAGGAGCTCTTCACCTCCGTTTCATATGAAAATAAATAAACAAATATGGCTGGAAGATTAAAAATAACATGCAACGCAACGGTTCTAAGGATTCTATAGCTTATCTACGAATTAGTGAAGGGAAAACTACCACTGGCTTCATCAGAATGAAATCGATGAAAGCGGCAGATACCAGTATTTTGTTGAATTTTGCTACTTACCAATGAATATACTTCGTTTCCGAAAGGAAATCAAGTTCGTTTGTCTGAAGGCGGCGAGCTGGCAGAAACGTTAGCACGCCAGGCGAAATGCTCAGCGGTATTTCGTCTGCCACTACGTTCTGAGTTCAAATTCGGCCGAGATCGACCTTGCCTTTCATCCTTTCGGAGTCGATTAAATAAATACCAGTTACACACTGGGGTTGATATAATCGACTTAATCCGTTTGTCTGTCCTTGTGTGTCCTTCTGGATAGGCTTTCCCGACTGTTGACTGAATTTATTTCATGAGTGCAATTGTTCGATTGCTCGACGATAAATTGACGTCGATTGGTAGCACTCAGTGTCTCTGTCTGGTTTCAATAAAACACCAACAACCAGCTTCTGGAAGAAAATGTATGAAATGTATTTCAGCCAGCATATTGAGAGCCATTGGATGCAGATAATCTGACTTTCACTCGAGTAACGATGACGTTTTGTATTTATTACTGTTGCAGTGAAGGCACATGGTGCAGTGGTTAGAGCGTCTAGCTTGCAATCAGGAGGAAGAGAGTTCGATTCCCAGATCAGGTTGTTATGTTGTGTTCTTGAGCAAGACACTTTATCTCACGTTGATCCAGTTCACTTGGCTGTAGAAAAGGGTTGCGACGTCACTGGTACCAAGCTGTATCGGCCCGTTTGCCTTTCCCGTGGGTAACATCGCTGGTATGTATGGGCGACTGTTGATTTTCCATAAAACAACCTTGCCTAGACTTGTGCCTCAGAGAAGAACTTTCTAGGTGCAACCCGATGGTCATTCATTGCCGAGGGAGCACTTTACCCTTTGACCTTTGATTGTTTAGTCCGAACTCAGTCCAGATTGAAGAGACCCATGAATAAGTACATTCCAGCCGTGACCATCTTGTCTTTTCCCTTGTGTGCTGCGTGGTGGTGGTGGTGGTGGTGGTGGTAAATCAATGATTCCTTTATGCAAAACGTCTTTTCGTAAAATAATAGGGGTGGAATATATAAGAGACGATTGGCTGCTACTTCTAGTATAACGGATGTCCACATAGTGACACATTACTTCAGCGCAAATATTTACATACGTTTGTTTTGGAGTAACACCACCGACAACTGTAGTATTGGCGGTGGGTGGTGGTAGTAGTAGTAGTAGTAGTAGTAGTAGTAGTGGTGGTGGTGGTGGTGGTGGCGGTTGTGGTAGCAGCAGAAGCTCAGCCGCCACCACCAGTATTAGCAGCAACGATCTTGTCTTTTTGCTTCTCGTATAATAATAAGAAGCATCTGTTAGTGATTTAAAGCCATTTAAGAGTGAAATACCGAGTGTGACACGAGAGATGGTAGGAGGAGGAGGGGGGAGAAAGAGAAAGAGGAGTGGTGAGAGGAGGAGAAAAGACGAGCAATGGAAAAGGGTGAAGTAAAGAGTGAAAGAGAGAGAGAGAGAGGACGGAGATGACATATGCTGGTGAGCTGAGTACGTGTATATATACGTACACACACACACACATATCAATACATATATAAATATATATATATGTATACGCATATATATATACATACACACACATATATGTATATATATATATATATATATATATAT
>NC_069000.1:5071734-5086931 GCF_001194135.2 Octopus bimaculoides
ATATATATAGATATATATATTCCTCGTAAAAGAGAAGCTGTTCTTTGACGAAGACAAGAACTATTACCATATTGCATGTGCCATCGAACTGTCGGAGAAGAGGTAACATACGCTGTTTGATAAATCTCTTCTCCAACAGTTCGATGTCACGTGCAATATGGTAATCGTTCTTGTCTTCGTCAAAGAACAGCTTCTTAAGCAATCAAAATGTCGTTTTACATTCTGTGTCACTCATTGCATCCTTTGTTTTGAGGTTCTCTTCATCACTTCTCCGGATGAAGTGAAACTGACCTCGTAAAATACAGCGTCGTTTGAATATTTTTTAAACATGACGTAACCTTTCCGCCCCTATGGATAAACACAGTCGATTTATCCCAAAGAGAGAGAGAGAGAGAGGTGGGAAGAGTGAGAGAGAGTGAGCAAAGTAGAGAGAAGTGGAGAAAACTTCTACTTCAAACATTCAACATCATTGATATAAGAATCGTACAATAATACAACGTCTCTTTCTTCCGTAAATGTATGGTTTTTGTTTACTACCCATCAAACTATATTGGCATTTGAAAGGTATTGGTTTGTCTCACAAAATAGTGTATTCACAGCTTTTGCGAATGTAAGAAGTGATGTATTTCAAGTATGTTTTTACCAGCAATATACACTTTAAGTAACTATAGAAGGGATTTTCAACAAGCTTCTCCGACTACCTTTCATTCAGTAATAAATATAACTCGATTGCATTTGATATAAAAAAAGAACTCCTCTCACAGAGGATACCATTCTCCATGCATGTATCTTATCTTTAATATTTAATCGTATTAGTACTGAAGCATTGTATCATGTGTTTAAGCTAAACATAAATGTCTTCTTTGTTATATTAGAATACTCACATGCACTACATGACAGTCTCGAACTCCACTATCCCTACAGACAAGCTTCAAAATATTTACTTTGAAATACTTTTGCCGTTTCTTCTCTTCAACCTCGCACGCGGCTAGTTCTTTGAATCTACTTCAGGCAACTGAATTTCGAACATTATAGATTGATGATTACATGTTTTTCTCTATATAAGTTTGCTTTTTATCCTTCCAAGACTTGGCTAAGCTATACATTCACATTTTACCTCCTATCAATTTTTGGAAAAAATATTTTTTGAAAGCGTCCATTTTGTTTCCCCCATATGCCTATTATACTTTGAAATTCTTCTCCAATCCTTTTCGTCTACTCTTTGTCTACACACATGTCTTTTTATATTCATATAGTTGAACGTATTCCATTCACGTTTATATATCTATAAGCATATTATCTATATATTGTCTTTTATTTACACATTCTCACTAATTTTTTCCTTCTATTTCAATCTTCTTTCTGCGGTTTCCTTTCTTTTCTCTAACTAACAATAATATTTCTTGTTCCATTACTTTTTGAATATTATTAACCCATTACTCTTTAATTCTCCCCATCTCTCTCTCTGTCTCTCTCTCTCTCTCTCTCTCTCTCTCTCTCTCTCTGACGCCGACTATTTGTTCGTCTGTCTATCTATTTATCCGTCTGTCTACTTATTTGTTACTGTATTTACCATTATATATATATATATATATATATATATATATATATATATATATATATATATACATTTGTATATATTTGTGTATATCAGCATGACTTCGGTATGCCTATAAGCTGCATCCAGTAACAGGGCCCTGGCACCACAGTTCGAGGGTTTCGAAGACTGCAAAACCGTCAACGCTTCTAATCCGGAAGATTAGAGGCTGTTAGGGTCCAAGCTATACGTTGACGTGCATGAACCAATGGAAATAAAGGACCTCTAGTTTCCTTTAAAATTTCCCGCTAGGGAAAGGCAAACACGTACAAAAACGCATGAATTGCAGTTGGTTTATGGTTGTCTCAACATCTTTTGTGCAACCGATTTTATACCCAACATTTCCGAAAAGTGTGTTTTGTACTCTGCAACTCTTTATCAACTCAAAACAAATATTTGCGCACAAGAAGTTGGAGTCTTTGAACGTCTGCAGATACATACTGAGTTTAGGAATTGATCTCATTCGGTCGCGGGTTAAATATTACCATACACCAACACACACACACACACACAAACACACATGTGTGTTGTGACAGAGAAGCAATACTAAGATCATATTACTCGACGGAAGTTGTGTTGCTGATGTAATTTCATACGTAATCTCTGCTCTCCTGGGCGGAGTTTATTTCACGGTAAGTTTCCACTCGAAATGGATGACTTCGGCAGAATTTTCTTGTTCTTTCATTCTTAATTTCACTGATTTGACTTCGTCCCAATGCCATTGTTCTGCCTTGAATCTATTTAATCGAACGTATCGATCTAGGAACTAATTCTCATTAGGGTTTGACACCTATTTTATCGATTTGTATTACACTTATTTTTTCTCTTACGTTGCAGCGTCAGCAAAAGTATCTGCGCCGTTTAATAACGGTGTGTAGGTTCTGAGTTCAAATGTTGTCGAAGTCCACTTTGGTCTTAAACAGCCTATATTCCCATGAACATTCTGCATGGAAATGGATTTATAAGATAAAAAAAGGATATACTAAATTCTAAGGCTCTACGTGACCCCTTGATTTACTTGTAGTAGAAGCCAATTCCGTTTCAAAGCCTACAGTTTGCTGTCTGAGTCGCCTTAAGATATTGGTTTCAAATGTTGGTACAAGTTCAGGAATTTCATGGGGAGGTTTTAAGTCCATCACAGTTCTCAAGTAGTACTTATTTTTCGGATGCTGAAAGGATGAAGAGCAAATTCGACCCCGAAGGATGAAAGGCAAAGTAGACACCGGCGACATTTGAACTCGGAGCGTAAATACGAACGAAATACCGTTAACCATTTCGCCCGGCGTGCTAGTGATTCTGTTTGTTCGCCGCCTTTCTGTCTTAGAATATTGAGAATACATTTGGTAAGTGCTCCAGGACGCAGTTTGCCACAAAAAGCGATTGGATTATATGTATAATTATAATGGTTTCAAATTTTGGCACGAGGCCAGCAATTTCGTGGGCAGGTATAAAACAATTACAGTGACCTCAGTGCTCTACTGGTAGTTATTTCATCAACCCCGAAAGGATAAAAGACAAAGGTGACCTCGGCGGAATTTTGAATTCAGAACCTAAAGATAACGAAATGCCGCTTAGCATTTTCTCCAGCGTGCTAAAGCTTCTACTAGCTCACCGCCTTTATGCATACTTATTATAAAAGACATGCCAGCCGTGACCATCCTCTTTCCAGGTTATCGAAAGTATTGTGTTCTACGACAGCGAGATGTAATTTAAATCTGCAGAGAGACAGACAGATAGACAGACAGACAGACAGGCAGGCAGATAGAAAGAGAGATACATAGATAGATAGATAGATAGATAGATAGTTGAAGACACAGCCAAAGGCGGACTGTTACATTTCATTCTTACTCACATAGAGACAAACACAGGAAACACACGGTCTATAGGCACACATATTTCAGACTCAAAGACAGATTCACATTTACTACACACACACACACACACACACACACACACACACACACACACACACACACACACATGTATGTATGTATGTATATATATATATATATATATATATATATATATATATTATATCATATTATGTTATATTATATTATATTACATTATATTATATATTATTCAGGAACGTCGCAAAAGAATCAAAAGATAAGAGATTCGATGTTGAAGAACAAAAGATTAGAGATCAGAGAGTCGTGTGTGTCTGCGTCTGTGTATGTGAGGTGAGTGCGCGTGCGTGCGTGCGAGTGTGTGCATGTGCGCGTGCGTCTGTATGTGTGTGCGTGTGAGTGTGTGTGAGGCGGAGAATAAGATTTATCTATTCATCTTTTGAAATTGGCATATTCTACAGATAGAAAAGAAAACCGTGCGTTGCTCACAGAAGAAAGAACTTGCCGAAGTAGTGGAATCTTTAGTGTTTGATTAAACAGAGCTTCAAGAGAATTTAAGACAAACTTCCCCTTCTTGTGTCAGAAACCTAAATAGGAAATTTTAAAAGTAAAAAGAAGATGAAAACAAAAAAACAAAAATAAAAAATGGTGTGTGTTTGAGTTTAAATGAATGTTCGACAATATGTAATAGTAAAGGTGTTGCTGTTGGGTGTTGATTGCTTTTGTTGAGGTTGTTGTTGTCGTTTAGCCTTGGGCAACCTCCGATGAAACCCACCTATGATCAAAGACATTTGGTGTGTCACCATTGTTATGTTTCTCGTTTCCCTCAAAGTGATTACATCCAAAGCCAATGTATTCAATGTCTCTTACAGTTTTAAAGACGTTATGGTGGCATTTCAGCGAGAATCGAACGAGATTTGGTTGCTCAACTCACGATTATATAAGTGGTGTGAAGGCGCGTGGTTTTGTGGTTATGGTATGCGGCTCACGATCGTAAAGTCGTAATTTTGATTCCCAGGCGACGCAGCGTATTCTTGAGCGAGACACTTTATTCCGCGTTGCTCCGGTCCACTCATCTGGCAAAAATGAGTGCCGTTTGTATTTCAAAGGGCAAGCCTTGTCACATTCAGTATCACGCTGAATGTCTCTGACAACCGCGTTAAGGGTACACGCGTCTGTGGAGAGCTCAGTCACTTGCACATTTATTTCACTGGCAGGCTGTTCGTTGATCGGAACAATTGTAACCCTAGCCGTCGTAACCGACGGAGGGCTAATGACTTTTTTATATATATGTATATACATGTACATTCAGAATGAATATTCATTTATTCAATCAGCGGAATTAATTATTCGTTAAATTAGCCCATAATAGGCTGAATATTCCGTAGATACTATACCTTAAAATAATATTCAGGGACGATTGGCCTCAGAGAACGTGGACGTCGGGGACCTTAAATCACAGATTCAGTGTATTAGACAGACTTCGATACTATTTCCATTGACCTAATTTCACCTGTGAGGGATGGGTACGCTCGAGTACTCGTGGTTATCATGTCAGACCGTTATTCACAATAAACAACCCTTGTGTATCTATCTGTCTATCTACCTATCTATCTATCTCTCTATCTCTGTGATGTATCTTTAATTTTGTTCGTACCCTTTTGGTAGATGAAACCCCCCCACCAACTTTTGGGTGTTGCTTTTTGTCTTTCGCTGTTTTCCTCAGTGGCCGATGGAAATGAAAATTATCGGTCTATTTTCCACCACCACTACCAATACCATAACCATCATCATATTCGTCATCACCACCACCACCACCACAACAACAACAACTACTACTACTACTACTACTACTACTACTACTACTACTACTACTACTACTACTACTACTACCACTACTTCTACTACTATCATTATTTTATTAATATCATTATTGTTATACCCGAATTTTCTCAAACATTGCATCTAATAACGCTGCAGCAAGTTGTGTTGAGAGACGAAATTCATTCCACCTGTTTGCAGTTGGACGAGTCTTAATTAGTTTACTTAATCTGAGAGAATCTCACCGATGGCGATGTGAACGGGCAAACATTGTTATAATAACATTTATCTTCACAGATCTCAGATAACAACGGTAGCAAAAACAACAATAGGAAACAATGGACAGCAACGAAACCGACTACGACTACAGCAACAACAACAATATTAAAAATAATAGCAATACTAATAATAATAATAGTAACAATAATAATAATAATAATAATAATAATAATAATAATAATAATAATAATAATAATAATAATAATAATAATAATAATAATAATAATAGTAATAATAATAACAGTAGAAACAATGCCAACAACGGCAACAAAATTAACAACTGCAAAATAATAGTAATAGTAATTAGTAATTAAAGCAATAATAATAACAGTAATAACAATAACAATAATAATAATAATAATAATAATAATAATAATAATAATAACAATAATAATAATAATAATAATAATAATAATAATAATAATAATAATAATAACAGTAATAACAATAATAATAATAATAATAATAATAATAATAATAATAACAATAATAATAATAATAATAATAATAATAATAATAATAATAATAATAATAACAATAATAATAATAATATTAACAAGAACAACAAGTACAAGTACAGGAGTTATTGTAATGGCAACAAAAAGCACGACTGCGGCAATGGAATGAACAGTGGCATCAGCAGCCAGAGGAGTAGTGGTGGCAGTGGTAATGGATAAGTGCAACAACGGCAGCA
Source organism: Octopus bimaculoides (assembly GCF_001194135.2). Classification (NCBI taxonomy): domain Eukaryota; kingdom Metazoa; phylum Mollusca; class Cephalopoda; order Octopoda; family Octopodidae; genus Octopus; species Octopus bimaculoides. The sequence goes on from NC_069000.1 coordinate 5,077,976, forward strand.
ATTTCAACAACAAGAATAGCAGGAGAAAGAGATGTGACAGGAAAAGAGACGAGAGGAACCAAAGAGCAGTGGGAATGGCAGCCTCAAAAAACCCGGCTGCTTACCACCGCTAACACGCTAGAGTGCTAAAGGGCTAATGTGACTGTACCAAGGACTTCTTATACTTCCTTCTCCTCCTCCTCTTGCTCCTCTTCTTTCTCATAATCATCATTATATATATATATATATATATATATATATAAAGACGATAAGACCGTTATTTAACTCACACACACACTCACACACATACATATATATATATATATATTTATATATATATGTGTGTATATATCCGTACGCTTATGTATATAGTTTTCGCTGTGGATATTTTATGGTGCCTTTATGTATATGTAGGAGGATATGCATTTATTCCCAAGGAAGTGTCGAACAGAAATTGGGGCGTCAAGGAGAAATAACGCATGGTTTTCAGTTCCGTCACATTCATTACCCTTTACGCCATGTTCGCCTCGCACCCTTTTCTTCTTCTTTCATGAAATTGATCAACTGAACACGGCACAAACCCGAGGGTGATTGAAATAGTATAATTAGGCTATCGATTTAAAGAACCATTGATGCCTAAGCTCCAGTATGGTCGTAGTCCAATGATTGGAACTAGCAACAATATTAATCCAAAATAAATGAATAAAATAGAATAAAAAGTATTATAACAGCGACCAGAATAACATAAACCAAAGCAACAGTCTCAACTACAGCAAGAACAGCAATAACGACCACTAAATACTACAACAGCAACAACTATAATAACAAAAACATCAGCTACAACCAATTGTCACGCACACATCTTTAGTCAGATAAATTAGAATGCAATTTCTGTCGGTGTTGTTGGAGAAAATGATGATGATGATGGCTGTGGTGGTGGTGCTGGTGGCGGTGATGGTGAAAATTGATTATTTTTCTGTCAAAGAAGTTTACGCATTTAAATTTAACTGCGTTCGTTTGAAACCTTCAAAAAAAAAAAAAAGAGAAAAGAATAGAAAAGAAAGGAGAGAAAGAATCGATGCAATTTGTGTCATGGCGTGTTTCAAGTTAGAGTAGATCATTATCTTTATCATTATCTCTAGCCGTGTCTATCATGATCATCCAATGCTCCACCACACCGCCTTCTACCGTTGGCGTACAGGAGGCAGCGTATAGTCTTTCGCTTGTCTGGTGGCTATGTCGAAGCAAGTTGTGTGTTGGATGCGGTTGTAAGCTTTGAAGATTCAACGAGTTTTCTTTCTAAAGACAATCCCTTTTGAAATCGAAAGGGAGATGCTGCCTTCCAGTTAAAATTTCTGAATGATAAATGACAGAGGCATCAATTGGCGTGGTTATATGATCCATCAAACACGAACTATGCCGGCGTAGATTAGCGTCAGAGGCCGGGAGGTTGCTGCTGGCATGACAGAGTTTTCAGAGGATAAATGCAATGTATTTTGAATATCCGTATCTAGTATCCTCCCCCGTCAATTTGTGCATCCTTCTGTGCTATATATTTTTTCTTGACTGTTATTTTTTCTCTGATATCTATATTTAATTATATACATATATATTTAATCTCCGTTGTTATTTTTAATTATATACTTTCCTGTTTGTTTAACTCACCTGTTTTTTACTGCCTGCAGAACTTACAGATTCCTGTTAGTTGCCTTTCTTTTTTTTCTTTGTATCTTCTCTTCGACATCATGGCTCCTCAGTCCGAAATTATTGTATGGTATTGACTATACTCTATCCTCAAACGTTACTAGCTTGGTGTCTAAACCAAAGCTCATTATCATCATTATTACCACGCGAGTTTCTAATGCTCTACTCGGCGCATTTCTATGCTCCTGAAGTGTGCGGAGTACTGTGTTCTTTTATATCTGGGCTGAGTGGTGGAGTATAGACTCTTCCTGTTATCATGTAATATCATTATTCTTTTTTCTTTCTACCATGAATGTTTAACTTCTTTGCTTCTTGTGTTATAATAGTATTTGCTCAGCTGTGTATTGTTTGCATGTAATACGAGTTGTTACTTTATTGGGAATTAATTTTGAAGAGCGTTTCTTGCATGAATTGTGTCCCTTTATTTGATTTCCTGCTTGATTGCGTATGATATGTTTTGTTTGTGAATTTCTTGTATTTCATTTGTGCTACTGAATCGGTAATGTCTCACGAAGAATACAGACTCATCTTAGTGTATTTTTTGTCCTGATATGGCCTCTGTGAATTTGTTGATATATCTGTTGATGTAATATTAATGATACCACTTTTCCCTTCAGAATCCTACATAAATATTCAATTTCAAGAACCGTTTATTGAGATAGTTCTTTCCATTTTTCAGGGTAATATTTTGGTGAGCTGGATGTTCCCATTTATTAGTGTGCATGCGTTTCTTTTGTTAGGCCGTGATTTTTATGTCCAGATAGTTTTCATTTCCCTCGCATCCCAGATGATTACGGCTATGATCAGGGTGTGGTACATGTTTTATCACCTTCATGTGTGTTTCAACGGTGAAGAATCGGTATACTTCCAAGTAAACATCACTGTCAACTCGATCAAATCTGTTTAAGTATTCAGATTTGAAAAAGGACTTGACATGCAGAAATGATGTAAGCCGTTGCTTTATGCGGGTGGCACATCCTGCATGTACGGGTGTCTTTTCAAAATTTTGTTGCAATCGGGCATTGGTATTGTTCAACCAGAATCAATCCTTCCCGACCTATTTTTGGATCAGAGCTTTAAGTATATTCTTGGCTTTGGCTATATTATTGGCGACGAAATTTATTTGTTTTCTGTCTCTCCGTGTCTTCAACCATCTCAGGTTGTGTTGTTATCTCCTCTGCTTTCTACTTTAACTCTTCCTTGTGCATAAAGTGATAGTGTGCTGTCAACTTAATGAAAGGGAAGAAATGTCATAAATCCAACAGGAGACAGTGTTTCTCATGGCTAAATAACAGTAGCATTGTTCCCTTTCACGGGACTGCCACATTAAATTGACAACATACTATCACTTTACTGTGCTTCTACTGCATAAATCTCTCTGAGAGATTTACAAATGTATTATTTCTCTTCCTTGTGCATTATTACATTCCCCAGCCTTTCATGCTTTGTTTTAAAGTCGTTCTCTAGTCGTACTCTTGTTATTTTATAATAGTTTTCTATTTTCATCAGATTACCTACACCTTGGGTCGACGGTAGGTATATTCGGTTTATAAATGCTACTCCTTTCGCCTCCAGTCTAATATATTTAAGCAGCAATTATAAATGGCATGGTTAGTGTATTTCTATCTATTATCTACGAGAGCGCATGGGCTAAGTGCTAGGGCATTGCACATACGAACGGGAAATAGTGGTCTTAATTCTTGGGGAGGAAAAATCATACAGTAGGTATTCACATTGGCAATAGAGTGAACTGACAAACAGGTGAAATGAGAGTATACCTGCAATTAATTATCTAAGGTAAAAAAAAAAAAACCATCAAAAGTTTTTACATTTTAAAAAGATCATGCGAAAGAAAGCGATGACGTCATTGGATCAGTGGATCAAATAAGTTATAATAATCAATAGAAAGACATGGCAGTCATCAGCATATGGGCAGCCTGATCGCTCCCAACGATCAGCAACAGACCAAATAACAACAACAAAAATAATAGTTTTTTTTTTTAATAAGCGCAGGACCATACATTTAGTTTGAGAAGCAGAACAATCGATGAAATTAATTCGCATCTTTGGTTGGTGTTTTTATTTTATCGATCAAGGAAGGATAAAAAGGAAATTTGATCCCAGTGGTATTTGAACCCAGAACGTAAAGAACCGGAACAATTCCGACAAAGCGCTTTGTTGCTGATACGCTAGCGCTGTTGCCAATCTGAAACAATACACCTGAAATCAATAATCTTTGTTCTTTAGTCTTTACTCTTATTTTATTCCTACTTGTGTCCAAATAAATTTCAACAATCTGCAAAAACATTTTTGGCAAACGTACCAAAATATTTCGTTTGTGAGAAATTATAGCAAAAGTCGATATTTGGATATTGTTTTGGCAAGGTGATAGCTAATTCCAGAAGATATATGGCAATGGTATCTGCTGGAAACTATTTGTGATGAATATTAATCAGTCAAGCATGAATGCAACTGTGTTTGTAGAATCTTAGGTTATTCTGAGAATATTCGTTTATTTTCGATTCCTTGCTAAAATTTAAACAGAAGAATGATGGGATGACAAAAGTAATTTAGAATATAAACACACACACAAACATACATACATACATACACACACACACATACACACACACACACACACACACACACATATATATATATGTATGTATGTATGTATCTATCTATCTATCTATCTATCTATCTATCTATCTATCTATCTATCTATCTATGTATATCAGGTACATACATGATTTAATGCCAGCCACAGATGTTTTATACCTTTGATAATGCAATAGTCGGGTGAGCATGTATAACGTACCGCGTATTATCAGGCAATCACTCAGGCTTAAACATTACACAGTTACTCTCTGACAAAATGTGATAAAAACTAAAAGGAAAAATAAAGATAAAATTAAAAACGAATGAGAAAAAGGAGCATAGAAGGATAATATATAAGAACTCGGTACGTTTGACCCGTTTGAATAGCTAATTTGACAGGGAAAGATGAAAGTTTATGAAATTGCATGTTCAATTCGGTGATGGCAGTGTTTTCCAGTTCGATAAGAGAAACCTACCTATATGTTTATATTTAATGAAAATTTCGGTATCTAGATTTCAGTAGATCTTAACGTTCAAAGAGCAAGCCATTTTAAGCGTCGTACATTTTATGATAGGGGTTTAAGCTATCGACTCTTTTAAACCACCGTTAGTGTGAATGTTATTATAGTGGGGAAGCTACTTTATCGAATATTACCTTAAAGGGTGAGCGATTAGATATCCTTTTGCTGATATTGGCTACATGATATTTTAGAAAATATAAGGGGTAGAGTGTGATATGACTGTTTATGTGTGTAAGTGAGTTCTTTGTGAGGTTTATGATAGATTTCGGAAGAGCACAAGTTTAGGTCAAGAGAAGAATCTGCGGAATCGACATTAGAGAGATTAATGGTCACCGTGTTGTACTAGGCTTATTTACTCATGGTAGATATGAGATTTTTCCTAAATTAATCAAGTGTATGTCCATCGTAGATAAGAGATAAGCCAAATCCACCGTCATGACATTAACCAATGTCATTGGAGTGGAACTTAGGTTTTATTATATTTACTATAAAGAGAACTACTGGGTCACAAATATCGTCAGTGTCAAGCGACCCTTTCGACACATGAGATAAGTCATCTGGTTCGCTGGAGCCGTACCAGAATAGAAGCTTTTCTAGCATGCGTGATAACATCAATTTCTGTATGGACAAGGTAGACTTTTCATGGAGAACTCAGTTGGCTTATCGAGTAAGGATCTTTGTATCGGAGGATAAAAATCTATTATATTCAATTGTTCTATACTTATTTTAAATATTGTTAAAACATTCTGCAATAATGCTGATATATGTTCATTACAGCAGTTTACATGTCTTCCTTATTCTTTTATTCTTTTCTAATCTAGGAACAAGACACGAAATTTTTGGGGAGGGTGCCAGTCGATTAGATCGACTCCAGTACGCAACTGGTACTTTATTCATCGACCCCGAAATGATGAAAGGGAAAGTCGACCTCGGCGGGATTTGAAATCAGTACGTAAAAACAGACGAAATGCTGCTAAGAATTTCGCCCGGTGTGCTAACGTTTCTACCAGCTCACAGTGTTACAGGTGGGTTTTATCATTAAAATTAAGTTTGTGAAGTAGTGTAGAATATTTGTGAATAATTTCCCTTTATGTATAGCAGAAAATTGATTGAAAGTAGCTCGATAGTTGACTGCAGTTATGGTTTTATACGTCCGTCAATTCTTTTGTGTAACTTCCGTGTCCATAAAAGAATTAAAGATAATCAATACACCTTTCAATAGATTGATTTATTGATCAGAGATTGTTCCAAGATGATACCCGAAATTGCAATATGTCACCACTACAAACCGTGAAAATCGAGAGATCATTCGGCTTTTGGAGCTTTAAATCATAACGCAACCAGAAACTTTGTATTTGTCAATAAAATTGCACGGCCAAAGAAACCTCTGCATGTTTCTTGAGATTATAAACCTGAAGATCGTTGGATTGCGGATTTGCTAGGCCATCACCTTCAAGTGTTTAGTTGAATAAGGGCAGTGCAGAACTTATTATTTAACTCTGGTAACCAATTCTTTCGGGTGTAGTTGTCGAACCGCTATGCTATGGGGACGTTAACAAACCGGTACCCGTTTGATGCGGGTTGGGAAGGGAACAAACAGTATCTCAAAAAGATAAATAAAGACATACCTATGCACAGGCACACAGACACACACACACACGTACACACACACACGCATACGCGCAGGCACACACACGTACACACACACACGCATACGCGCAGGTACACACACGTACACACACACGCGTGTAGACACATACAGACATATACATATACGCACACGCCCAGACATGCGCACACACACGTACACACACACACGAGCGCAGATACACGCACACACGAAGAATAAAAGAATAAAAAGAAGATAAAGACTAAAGAAGAAGAAGAAGAAGAAGAAGAAGAAGAAGAAGAAGAAGAAGAAGAAGAAAAAGAAGAAGAAGAAGAAGAAGAAGAAGAAGAAGAAGAAGAAGAAGAAGAAGAAGAAGAAGAAGAAGAAGTAGAATAAGAAGAAGAAGAAAAAGAAAGGGGAGAAGGAGAAGAAGAAGAAGAAGAAGAAAGGGAAGAAGAAGAAGAAGAAGAAGAAGAAGAAGAAAAAGAAAGGGGAGAAGGAGAAGAAGAAGAAGAAGAAGAAGAAGAAGAAGAACAAGAAGAAGAAGAAGAAGAAGAAGAAGAAGAAGAAGGAAAGTGAATAGAAAACGCAGAAGACGCTCAAGAAAAAATGACGCCATGGAAATGGTAAACAAACTGAAAGAAATGAAAGAGGAGGAGGAGCAATAGTTGCAGGTGTTTTCTTAAAACGTTCTCCTTATCTTGAAACTTTTGATGCTTAGCTTCGGGTCAGACTTGATGAAGCACGTGATATATATATATATATATATATCTCGATATATATATATACGTGTGTGTGTGGGTGCGTGTACGTATATATGTATGTATACCTACATATATATATATAAATATATATATATATATATATATACATACACACTCACTCTCACACACACACACATATATATATATACACATGCACATATATAATAGATCCTTCCTGTTTTGACAGTATAGTGTGACTTAAACCTGAGCTGCCTGCTATTTCTAGCAAGTTAAACGACGTTTAAACAATTTCCTTCGACTGGCTTGTTAACATCTAGCTTTATGATTCGGTAGCGAGTAACTACATCTCAAAAAGATAAATAAAGACATACCTATGCACAGGCACACAGACACACACACACACGTACACACACACACGCATACGCGCAGGCACACTCCTTAAAAGCTCATTAAATCAGCGATCTCCCCCAGGAGCTGACTTTAATCTCTATATTGAAACAAGTATATAGATATATAACTCATATATTAGCATATAAATGTTGTAGTTGTTATTGTTTTTGTCTCCACTTTTAAGATTTTATTTCAGCTTTCCAATCAGTCAAGCAATACAAGGTATTAATGACAAAATCAAATAAAAACGTGCCTTTGATCTCGGCAATCACAGGTCTTTTGGAATTTACTTTCCTAGCGAGGTGGATAAGGAAAAGAATATATGTATATATATAAAAAACAAGCAATCGACAAAAAGGCAGTAAAATGAAGTTACAAAAATTTCGTTTTAAATTTCAAACAGAACAAGCTCTAATTATTGAGCATTTATTTTATATCAGAACTCGCCCGTGACAGGGGAGCAAATGTGTGTGCGAATGTCGGTCACGCGTCAACACCCAATAATATTAGTCGTAGCCTACGGTATCAATACAGGTCCTTGTCAAAAGAGAGAGAAAGAGAGATACTTTCCTGAAAGAGAATTTAGTCATCCTTGTTCCTATATTCGCTTTACCGTAACATATTTCTTTGCACCAGTGTTCTCTTTCTCCTCTCTTGTTTACACCAAACAGTTATTAATACTTCCATAACCCCAGCACATTTAAACATGCCTTCCCTATGCCTGCACTTAAACCCTTAATTTCTTACATTCAAAACATACGTTTAGTGATTAAGTACACACATACATACAAGCACATACACTCATTCAAAGGCGCACACATAATATGCCTCACGTCAGTAACCCCATGATGCTGTACTTTAATTATAGCACACATCTACATGTGAAGGCACGTCGCCTAGTGGTTACGCTGTTGAACTCATGAATGGGCAGCGCGTTGTGTTCTTGAGCAAAACACTTCATTTCAGGTTGCCCCAGTCGCCTTTTCAATCTGAGCGGGTATGCTGGCCTACTGCATGGCTAGCGGCTGGATTCAATTGAAGGCTTAAACAATGCAAAGCAGATTGTGGCCAGCGATGTGTAAGAAAATCTTAATGTGTTGTCGGTCTTATGGTGTGGTGATCACGTCGCATATGCCACAGCCTCGTGCACGTAAGCACAGTACACGACCGAAGGTTCGACGGAAAGTGACAAGGATTCGTCTATAACTCGGTACAAATGTAATATCATAATGGAATCCGCGCATGGTCACAGGTGATGCGTTGACACACACACACACACACACACACACACACACATACACACACACACACACACACACACACACACACACATGTATGTATCATGCTTGACCGCTATCACCCCAAACTTTTTTTTTACTCCCTCTCTCTGTGTTTATTTCCTCGTGTTCCTTTCTGTTGAAGAGCGTAGG
>NC_069000.1:5087249-5089412 GCF_001194135.2 Octopus bimaculoides
ATATATATATATATATATATATAAGTACATTGAGTATATGATTTAGCTTATAAAACAAAGTTCAACAAATTCAATCATGTTTTTCGTAAATGGAGGAGATTAGATGTTAATATGGGTTGAAATTGTTTTTATTCATGTAGCTCTACGATCGTTTCATACTGAAAGACAATAAATTCATTTTAAGAATCTGGCTTATCAAAAATATTCATTAGTAGCAGAAATTAAGGTAAGGGAAAAAAGCTAAAAAGACATTAGAATTACATGGGTACGATGTTCGTAATGTGTAATTATTCTTAGAGTCATGTCTATTTTACAACAAGACTGAAGGGTCTGAATTTAGTATTAATGTATACAAAAAATTAACAAGGGTTACATTCTCTCTATAGATTGGTATAAAGGAGCTAATTTTAAACTGCCATATAGGAAGTAAAGAAACAGATGGGGTTGTAGTTAACGGATAAAGAATAACCAAAGCAGGGAGCATGGGACTTTAAATATTGGTGACTATAACCGTCAATAATCAATATGGCTTAGATATTTGTTTTAAAAAAAACGTTTAATAGCAATTATAAATAGTTTGTGGTATATAAACTATACATTTTATAATAAAAAATGTTTTATGTAAATAATATTCTAATCTTTATGGTAGGAGATAACTGTATTTAACTTGCAGATGGTTATTTTATTAGGTATGTACGAAAAGACGGTTAATAAAATAAATATAAATTTGTTTTTTAAATAGTAAATAAAAATATGAGGATGAGGAAGTATTTACTTACTTTATTCGCGGCTCAAAACTATGAATGATCTATAGAACGGTATAGAAAAGTTATATATATATATCACAGAGCTGTGAATAATCTAGGAGAAAAGAAAAAAATCAGAATTATGAAAAGTGTAGGGGAGATAACACTGCAGGGAAAAAAATCAGTCTTATTTTCATTTGTTGTAGTAATGAAGAAACAATTAAAATTAAGACCATTGACATCATATGTAGATGGATGTGCACACGCAAAACATTATGTGTCATAGATAGCTTTATACTTCAGAGTTAATGCGTGTACATACCGGTACAAGGAGTGTGTATATAAACGAAGAAATACAGACACATTCCTATACATACGATATTGTATGTATGTATATATGTATATATATATATAGAAATATATATATATATATATATATATTTATATATATATATATATACGACAATAACATAGAGATACACTTACACATGGAATGTTATGATTATTGTATACATATGTTTGTAAATAATGTTTATATATACACGCTGAATGTATAATGGCCATATAGGTTTCCATACGTACCAATATACATTATTACATTGCAGAAAACTTATATACATTATAATGATATATAAGAATTTTAATATTCATAAATTGTTTAAAATATTATAAATATTTTTAATAAATGAATTAAAAGATAGTTATAAAAATGGTTATAAAGCCTAGTTGCTAAAATGATATATGTATAATATAAATTTACAAAATTTTATAAAATGTTAAGTATTTGCATATATATAGAGGATATCATAAGAAGATACTTATGTATAAATTTTATATACTCAAAAATACACAGAAATACAGTTACACAAGCAGATACACATATAAACGCACGCACGCACCCACACACCTATACTTAAATATGAATGACGGATTTCCGAAGCGCGAAAAGGAAATAAAATCCCTCAAATCAGGCCCTAATTTCTTAAAAAAACAATGAAACGAGCATATTACATATCAATTCTGTCATACCCATAAAAAGGACATGAAGTGCACGGGTAGATTGTCTATAGCAGTATCTCTCTAAGATCAAAGGATGTTGTGTGACGAAACAGCCTCCACTACAACCAAAACAACGGCGCAATTTCTTTTTGCAAGCAACAAAAGTACATTTGTCTGTTTTTTTTGTTTTGTTTTAAATGAACGCAATGAAAGCTACAACAGATTTCTTTTCAAAATGACTTACAAAGGAATCATGTGTTTTTTGTTATTCATAAAACATAATTAAAATGCAGGTACTTATACCAGATTAATACATACATACATGCATATATAAATATATTTATATATAAATATATATACACACACACACGCACACACACATATAAATATATATATCCATATATATGGATATATATAT
>NC_069000.1:5090239-5092396 GCF_001194135.2 Octopus bimaculoides
ATATATATATATATATATATATATATATATATATATATATATATATATACACACATATATATACACGTTGCTGAATTGACAGAATTATAAGAGCTTCAAGGAAAAATCTTGTTGAATTTTGTTCATTGTTAATATTTTGAGTTCAAATCTAGTCAGAATATAATTTTAAATTTTATCTCTCCTTTTCGCTGACAATAAATAGAACACCAATGAAAAGCTTGGGTGCCATGTATTCCCTTCTCCCTCCAGGACAAAACCTACACTCGATTGCTTTTCAAGGTTGTCTGCCTGTCTGTTACCTATCTATCTATCTATCTATCTATCTATCTATCTATCTATCTATCTATCTATCTATCTATCTATCTGTCTATAAGCATACATATACAAATACGTATGTATGAATCCTCAACTTTTTTCATTTCCCAGATGGTTCGCACATTCATGTCCATAGTACGTGATAAACGCTTCATTTTCGTGAGTCCCCATTTGTCGTTCATGACAAGAGAATCCGTCATGTATATATACTTCTATATGCCCTAATATAATGTACTCTTATTAGAATCATTTTTATTACCGTTTCTACCACTACCACAGCCGATGCTGCTGCTGCTGCTACTACTAGGTAAGGCTTCACAAAATTTATAGAGGCAAAGATGTGTGCAAGCGTCATACAACTAAGAAGAAGGCCAGAGAAATGGACAACCTAGTACTCGAGTTTCGAGCATTTCAGGATACGTTTGTTATCGACAAACTGATTGGTTCTCGTCAGCTAGGTCTACCAAAGAGACTAAATTTAAAATATCCGCTACATCAATGTCTGTATACTCGGCCAATAACCCCAGCCATAAAGAGAACCGAGATCAGTGGAATGGGTTGCCGCTGTACATTCGATGAAGCTTTACCTAGCGTCGAAGCGTTATCGTCTGCTCTTTCTCGCAAAGATTCATACCTTGTGATGCCTCTATTTTCGTATTTATAATTCTATCTTTGCGATTCTTTATTTCGCTGGAAGATATTGTATAGTAATGATATATATATATATATGTGTGTGTGTGTGTGTGTGTGTGTGTGTGTGTGTGTGTGTTTGTGTGTGTGTATGCGCTTGTGTGTGTATGCGTGTGTGTGTATGCGTGTGCGTGTGTATGTACATTTGTATATTAATGTATTTATTTATATATATATATACAGACAGTCATACACACATTTACATGATGTGCACAGTGGGGAACACAGGGGCACACATATGTGAGAACGCACAGACACCAACATACACACATTCACACACAGACATACACACACTCACACACGGATTCGAGTTAATTCTCTTAGTTGCTCTCTCGGTTATTCCATACAGGTATATATGTATTTGTGTGGTAAAATCAATGTGTATGCGTATGCATGTGTGTGAATATGTGAATGCAGATGCATGCGTATGCATATGTATATGCGTGAGTAAATATCATGCGTGAAGTATATATATATATATGTGTGTGCGTTTGTGGATGTATGTGTTCGTGTCTGTCTGTCTTGTGTATATAACTAAACAGGTACACAAATATGTGTTCTAAAGATACACATATCGATCTATATATACATATATATGTGTATAAATATAAATATATATATATATGTATGTATGTGTCGGTGTGCATATATGTACCTTACGAATTGTGGAGTGTGTACACTTGCGTATATCACGTGTCTTTTTGCTGTTGTGCAAACAAAATATCATGTTGCTAATTAGTAGGGTGTATACATGGCAAAATACAGTAAATCTTTTAAAAATAAATATTTAACGCAAAAAACAATATAATTCAAGAAGAAATCTAATATAATAGATAAAATAAACGTAATAACATACGTTAAGCTTAAACATTCTTCCTTCCACCCCGGGTAATATCTAGTTAATTAGTACTGCACGGGGTGTTTGCTTAATTTACTAATGTCTATACGTATTAAAGCATCTACCCAACAAAATTAGTTCTTAGCCAAAACATGTGGTGTGTTTGTGCATGTATGTGTCTGTGTGTGTGGGTGTGTATATATATATGTATGTATACTCGCATACGTAAAGAAATACACATATGTATATATGTATATGTGTATATGTATGCATAAATATATAATATAATATATATATATATATATATATATATA
>NC_069000.1:5092849-5096019 GCF_001194135.2 Octopus bimaculoides
AGATAATAAGAGTGAAAAAACTACAGAAGCCTTGTGTTACATGGATAAAGTATATATTTAAATTATGTCAGAAAAATGTTAGAAAAATGTTATAAAATCTTTTTGGTATATAAACATTGTATATGCAGCGAGAGACAGAGAGACAGAGAGAGACAGAGAGAGACGGAGGGGTTCAGACGAATGCATATTTGTGTATTCTTATATACACCTAGGAATATATGAATTTATGTTTGTTAAAACATAGTTTTGCAGTAAGTTAACATTAACTAACAATACGAACTTTTTCGTTTCTTCCAGGTATATCATCGCCATTAGCAGCAGCAGCAGCAGCAGCAGCAGCAGCACCATCACCACCACCATTATCATGATCATCATGATCATCATGATCATAATCATCACCATTATCACTTTCATCAAATTCATCATCATTATCATCGTTATCAGCATCACTATAATATTCATCTTCATCGTAATCAACCGATTCGTATTTATTTATTTATTTATTTATTTATTTATTTATCTATTTATTTATTTATTGTCCCACATCCTTGCATTTTATAATTCAGTGTATGAGAAATTGCAGAGCCCGTCACGTAATGTTGGTATCATCATATTTATTATCATCATCATGGTCATCATCATTGTCATCATCGTCGTCGTCGTAGTCATCGTCATCATCATCATCATCATCATCTAACAACAAAACTGTCCGATGAACGGGAACGTGAAACTCCAAGTAACAGTCTTTTGTTATATTTCTGCTGCTTTTAAATAAAGTATATATATATATATATATATATATATATATATATATTACGCATGCACACACACATATACATATATATGTAAGCATGTATATATAAATTAGATACTTCCAAAGGGAGATACCATTTACCTATTATATCGATTTGTTTTAGATATTACTTAACAAATGTTTTTGAATACACGCGACCACACACTCGCACATAAATATAATGCAGACAATTTACCACACGCGCACAAACACAAACACACCAAACACATACACACTCGTGTGCGTATATATCGTTATAACGCTATTCTGTAACTTTCCTTTTTTACTTTCTTCATAATACAATTACCTCTCCATATATCTTCTTTCCATCGTTATTTCTTTTTAATTTCCAATTTGGTTTGAATTTAATAATATTGGGACAGTTTTTTTCGCATCCGAACCAATTTATATTTCCTTGTACGTTATTGGATTTTGCACTGAATATTCTACTGTCATAACTATAATGTCCTGGTGTACTTTTATAATCACTTATGAGATAACCGAGGCGCGTCTGTGTGGTAAGAAGTTTACTTCCCGACCACATAGTTCCGCGTTCACTCTCACTGCGTGGCACTTGAGCATGTGTCTTCTACTATAACTACGAGTCGACAAAAGAGTTGTGAATAGATCCGTAGACGGAAACTGAGAAAAGCCCTTTGTACATACATATATAAATGTGTATGTGTGTATGTGTGTATGTGTGCTTAATAAAATAAGGTAACAAGACGAAGGCAATTTTATATTCCTAGTCTTACAGCTGTTTCGGGGTAATATATGATCAGAGGTAATAAATGATCACATCAGAGTATTAAATGAGCAGATCCCATGATCAAAGACGAGTTAAAAATAACTTCATATATATATATATGAAGGATCATGGCTCAGTATTTAGAGCGTCAAGCTTATGATCGTGAGGTTGTGAGTTCGATTCGCGGACCGAGCTGCGTGTTGTGTTCTTGAGCAAGACACTTTATTTCACGTTGCTCCAGTTAACTCAGTTGGAGAAATGATTTGCGACATCAGGGGCGCCAAACTGTATCGGCCTTTGCCTTTCCCTTTGATAACATCAGTGGCTTTCCATAAAACAATTTTGCCCGGTCTTGTGCCTGGGAGGGCAACTTTTCTAGGTGCAGTCGCATGGTCATTCATAACTGTAGGAGGTCTCCTCACATACATATATGCATACGATCATTATAGATAGAGATATGTATATATATATTATATACAGATAGAATATTCATACATACATATATACATATATATATATATATATATATATATATATATATATATATATATATATATGTGTGTGTGTGTGTGTGTGTGTGTGTGTGTGTTAGCGTGTGTGTGTGTGTGTGTGTGTGTGTATGTATATATATATGCATACGTAGATATATGTACATATATATACATGTAGAGATATGCGCTCGCACACACACATATGTATGTACGTATGTACGTATTTATGTACGTAAGACTACATATTCCAACTGAGTTTCTGTCTGTGCTACTGCAGTATTCATTCAACAAGCTTAATCCAATTCCGCAGACAATTATCTGCATGTCCATATTCTTAATATAAAACTATTTGTAAAGTAATATTCGCTGAAACACTTCTATCATACGTAGTCACATGTTTCTCGGTGGCGATTAAAACGTTCGCTATTCATACCGATAATGGCCGAGACAATTGCATTGAATAAGGAGAAATGTTTTGCTTCTTGTGCATGTGAATCTAATCAAAGACTTATATTGATGCGTACTTAAAATCATTAGCTAAACAAGAGTTCTTTGATAGAGTTTTCTGTAGATGTAACCAGAAATATTACTAATTAGGAAAGTAGCAGTGAACATTTACTGAGAGTGAGAGAGTGTTCTGCGAGAGAGACAGAGAGAAAGACATAGAGAGAGAGAGTGAGAGAGAGACGGGAGGGTGGGAGAGAAAGAGAGAGAAAGATGGAATGTGAATGTCATTTTCTCTTTCTCTTTGCACATGTTTTACACACAGATACACACACACATACATTCTAACACATACACAAAAAAACACACACACATGTGTGTGTGTATATGTGTAAGTCTGCGTATATGTGCATACATATATATATATATGTATGTTGTATATATAAATATATATACATAAATGCATATATATTTATATCTATCTATCTAAATATATATACATGTATGTATGTGTGTGTGTATGTGTGAGTGTATATATATATATATATATATATATATATATATACACAGGCATACATATATATATATGTATGCATTTATGTATATATATATATAAATGTGTATGTATATATATATATATATATATATATATACACACACACACATACACACAGACACACACACACACACACAC
>NC_069000.1:5096096-5098603 GCF_001194135.2 Octopus bimaculoides
ATATATATATATATATATATATATATATACATATATATATATATGTGATTAATATACTATATTTATGCATGTGAGATGAGATTGACTTCACCATTCACTTCGACTAGAAGGAATGAGCGTTGCTATGGAAATCAGGAAAGGAAAGAAAATTAGAATAAATTATCAAAAGAATAAATGGATGCATAATTAAATAAATGAATAAATATGTGAGGAGTAAATGTGTTAATAAATAAATAATTGAATTAATTAATAAATGGGATTAATACACGCAAAAAATACGAATAAAATAATACAAAGGAAACGTATAACGGAATTATTCAGACGCAGAGAAGCAAATCTGTTATCACACAGAGACAATTTCTTGAGAAATATGGATTTTTTAGAAACATGTAGCGTTTGTTTTATTTTAGGTCGTATTATGATTTTATTTCTGGAAAATGCTTTCTGCTTTCTCCAGATGCATAGGTAAAAATTGCGTTTCTGAGATTCTAAAGTCTTATATAACTGTTATAGCATTACGCGCTCTTAGAATTGTTGCTGTCTTTCAGCCCTCCGATTGCCTTGATTGAACAGAGCTATGAGCAAAATGGTTCTGTCTGTGAATATACTAAATTTAGAGAATACCCAGGATTGCATTATCAACATAAATTATCAGTTGTAATTACGTTATATATAACAGGGTGTCATCTGTCTGATATTTGGTTGCTACCTCTAATATGATAAGCTCCAAAGAGCTTCTTGTCTTTAGCTCGGATGCGTATATCCTTCAACAAACTAAAAGGACCAAATAGCAGTGTTAAACCAGACCACAGGTTTGTTTCCTACTCAACAGCAGATATTTATAATCTGATGGGCTTCTACATATGAAAGGAATCACTTACCAACTAGTCTGAGCAGCGGAATCGAACCCTGAACAACATGGTTGTGAGGCAAAATTCTAAACGACACAACCATAGCTAATGATATGTTCATCTATTCACACTGAAATCAAACACTCCACACATTGAAATATATAAAGTTATGCAGTAGGCATATAGTATAAATCCATAATCGCGTGAGATGTGAATTCATTCTGTGCATTTGCAGCGATAAATCATTAATGAATGTACGTGTGTTTGTGAATGTATTTGATTGCTGTTATCGCTTATTCATTGTTAGCGATATTTTTGAAATGATATTCCAATCTATTTACTTCACAAAACGACATACAATATCTTCCAACCCATTGTTCCACTGTAGCTAATAGATGTTTAGAATAGAAATACGAAACAGCTGGAGAAAATGAATACTAATGTCAAAGTCCTAGTGATATTTCATAATTTCTAAACACTCCTCTTACAAAACATGGAGTGATTTTGATGTCAATATTTATCAAAGATATTTTGAAGAATCTCTCTTAATCAGTTGAGAGAAAATACAGCAGCATTTATGAGCTTGGCAGGACCTCTTAGCAGCATCATCTATAGAAGCCGGTAGGACTTCCGTGACGTTCGTCTTCCGAGATGGAAGAGATGAGAGATAAAAAACACACAACTAATGTGTTGCCACAGTAAGAAGCAGAGCTTGAAGACATCGTGAGATCGAACTATCTTCAAATCATAGATTCATTTTTAAATACCTAAAATAGCGTTGATTTTGAACACAGCTAAGTCAGCTTAAGGTTATGTGGTGCTGTGGGACGAGGGAAGAAGAACACTCCGGAGGAGTCGAGGGTTGTGGAAGGAGAAGGTCACGTTCACTTTGAAGTCAGAGACCCATTCTGAATGTTTCCAACAGAGGAGAAGCCACTAAAATTAACAGAGGACCATAAACCTAAAAAACCCGAATAAACACTGCCAGGTACCACGTCAAACGGTTGAAATGTTTCCCGCTTCCTCTAGAATGGGAAAAGAATTTATTTTGACGACCTCGACCGACTGAGATTGAACATTGTATCAGTGTGTGCTTCAGTATGTAAGGGTATAGATGCACACACACACACACACACACACACACACACACACACACACACATTCATGTATATATATATATGTATATGTGCGTGTGTGTGAGTGTGTTTAATGGTGATATGCATGCACGTATATATAAATATCTAAGTTCGTATTTTTTCACATATAGTATAAATAAATCACCAGAATAGTTGACACCCCCCACCCGAATTTCCTTAAATTATTTATGCCATAACAATAAAGTGCATTTGTGTGACGTAGGTGTGTAAGTTCATTGAGTGCATTCTATCAAAGAAGTGAGATTGCTTTGCGACAAAATTATTTGTGTTTTTTAACACGATATATTGTGCCTCAAGTGCTAGAGATGGAACATACGCAGGGTTGCGCATATCTAGCTCTAATCGAATATAATTCCCAGTACGCAGGAATTGAATATACACAATCACAAGCACTCAACTCATCCGATCCCGAACGTCTGCTTTCCTGTATGAGTGTCCTTGTATACATATATACACGAACGTATACACACACGCATATATATATATATATATATATATA
>NC_069000.1:5098793-5101012 GCF_001194135.2 Octopus bimaculoides
AATATATAAACATATGTACGTATACGCACAAATAGCTCACACGCTCACACGCTCACACGCATAATTATATATGTATATGTATATAGATATGTGTGTGTGCACGCGTGTGAGCGCTTGTTTTAGTGTCTGTGTGTGTGCCCTCCAGTTCTTTATCTTATAGTTTCACTATAATATATTTGCAGGCTGATGGTGCGAAAACTTTTTATAGTAATTACATTCGATTCGAAGAAACGACGCACTGCACACACACACACACACACACACACACACATACACACACACACACACACACACACTCACACACACACACACACCTATGTGTATTCATGCGTATGTGTCCCTGTGCGTACATTAGGTATGTGTGCGTGTTATGTGCATGTGTACGCAGACGTATTCGAATTTGTGCATTTAGGTATGAATGACGTTTCAATAATTTTTGTAGATCGAGATAGTTCGAAAGTTTGGAATATTGCCAACAATAATGTTTGATTCTATACACTAATCAGCGTATAAGAATTGGTAAATTCTGTCATCGGGTGAATTGACTATTACCATAACAACGACGGCAGCTGGAACGGCTCACCATAGCTGTGAAATTACACTTTTATTCACGGAAAGGATATAAAACTAAAGAATGAAAGAAAACGTCCAATCTTCGTGATACTCAGATTGCAAGGGCGTTTTTAGCAACTTCGTTTTCTCATCCATTGTCCGAAATAAATCTGACCGGAGTTACATAAAATGACCGGACACGCAGAACACTTTGCGTGATTTCAAGATATTGGGCTGGTGCATAATTATTGCGGCATTTTTTCAACAAACTTTATTCAACAAAAACAATGACAACATGTAACAAAGACATCTTTAAATGATTATTCCGGGGCATATTCACCATCTACTTCAATTACCGTTTCCCATTTGCTTGGCAGACGGTCAGACCGTCATTTAAAGATGTTTTTGTTAAATATTGTTATTATTTTTGTTGAATAAAATTTGTTGAAAAAAGCTGCAAGAAAGAGAGAGAACGCGGGTGGGAGAGTGATGGAGAGCGAGGGGGAGAGAGAGGGAGAGAGAGAGAGAGAGAGAGAAAGAGAGAGAGACGAACTAACAATTTATTAGCATTAGAATATAATATACAATTAAAAATATAATATAATATTTACGATATAACATAAAATATATTTTTAAAAACCGTGTAAAGCAAACAATATAATTTATATGACTGTGTGTGTGTGTGTGTGTGTGTGTGTGTGTGTGTGTATGTTTGTATACACGTGCATTGTATGTATAGAGAGAAAGGAAAATACAGACCGAAAGCAGAGACTCAGAAAAGAATTGTGTGAAAAGAAAGAAGTTAAGTTAATATAGATAGAGTAAGATTTATGGAAGAGGTAGGACAGATTAACGACTGAGTGGATAGATTGAAGAGTGATATGTGAGAAAACAGGAAAAAAGAGATGGAAGAAAGGATAAGAGAAATGGTAGAAAGGTGGCAGGCGTTTACGATAACGAAGGAAGATTAGCACATCACATGGATGTGATCGATAAAGAACGCATCACGTGATTTTAAAACACAAACGAATTTTTCTCTCCAGATGTTGTACGTTTGGCATTTGAACGTATTCCCTGTGTTTCTTATGTTATTTTTATTAGTTTATATCATTGAAAGGATTACAGTTAAATTTAGATGTGTTTAGGTGCGTTTGACTGAATTTCTATGTAATAGCAGCATTTAAAAATACTCAACGGCATTTGATAACGACTACATATGGAATTTGATAGGCTGTTCTTTTCTTTTTCTGATTAATTTATTCTAGAAATTGCAATGTAGTAAAATCGTGCAAAAACGTGGTCACAGAAATACAGCAAAATCTGTTTGACATTTTCATGAGAGACACTACATTTAAGAAATAAGTTAAAAGTTGTCATACATAGGTTAATGTAATGTTAAAAAGAAAACCAAATAAAAAAAAAACAAAATACTGTTGAGTTCATGGGATAAGTAGAGATGTTTAAACTCACGTTTTAACTTTAGATTTTTTAATTTTTTTTTTTTGTATCTGTGATGATTTGTTATGTTCTTGTTCTTGAAGCGATAAAATACACCTATTAGATTGGGGTCCATGCTGTGCAACACAGAAGCACAATTATTACGCCATATTTCAAAATCTTTTCCTCTCCCAATTTGTGTGTGTGCAGGTGTGTGTGTGCATATATAT
>NC_069000.1:5101238-5102386 GCF_001194135.2 Octopus bimaculoides
TGTGTGTGTGTGTGTGTGTGTGTGTGTGTGTGTGTGTGTGTCTGTGTGAGTGTGTGTGTGTGTGTGCGGGTATGTGCGTATATAGACGTGTGTGTGTGCGTGCATGCGAGTATGTGCGTATATAGACGCGTTTTACTCTTATTGCTTTTTTACACTTTTTTTACACTCTTTTCTGCATTATTTACCTTAAACCGTTGTCTCAAAAACCTATTGTTCATTAAACCAAACGGGCCTCTGTGTGTGCCTGTGTGCGTATGTGTTTTATGTGTGGGCATACGTCGGCACTAGGACAGACACTGTTATACACACAAACGAAACACACATAAAAACACACACATACTTGTTTCAAGATCGAGGAGACGTTCTAAATCAAAAAATTAACAAAAGTCAATTTTCCGTATAGTGCTCAATACGAACTATGATCTATATTTAAAGATTGCATTACTCTAAAGTCGGTTCTGTTTCTACCATGTGTTATTGGTCTAACAGTAAATAACAACGCATACACGCTGACACACACACCCAGACACACGCACACAAGCACACACAAAATCTCTCTCTCTCTCACACACACACCCTCACACACAAGCAGACAAACACATGCATACATACGTATATAGATACGCAATTAAACGTACACATTTTTATTCATATCTCGATTTGGCAAGTTTCTATTAAGTGCGTTAAAAGGTTTCAAATTGTACATAGCGAAGTATTCTATAGAGTAAGGTGTATGTGTATATTGATATAGAATATATATATAGATATATATATATATATATATATAGAGAGAGAGAGAGAGAGTGAAACAGAGACAGAGACAGATAGATATATACACACTTATATATAAATATATATATACATGTATATATATACATTTATATATAGATTCATTTATATATAGATTCATATATATATATATATATATACATATATATGTATGTATATATATATATATATATATATATATATACACTAATGTGCATGTCTCCACTTATATACTCATATATATATATGTGTGTGTGTGTGTATATATGCACGCGTATAATGTGTTCAGTGAATAATTCTGTAAGATAACGAGATGCCTAAAGTAAATATGTTTGTGTATCTCAATACATATACTCATATATATATATGTGTGTGTGTGT
>NC_069000.1:5102461-5104245 GCF_001194135.2 Octopus bimaculoides
TATATATATATATATATCAACGTACACAGACACACACGCACATACAGAAATGTATATACGTCTACTCACATCACGCACAGACACACGCACACACACACACATATAGATATACGATTATTTACTTCTTAATAGTTCGCACCTCAATATTGAAGTGCTTACTACCACTGCAACAACAACAACAACAGCAACTACAACAACAGCTAGTACTACTACTACTAACACTACTACTACCACTACCACTACTTCTTCTTCTTCTTCTTCTTCTTTTTCTTCTTCTTCTTCTTCTTCTTCTTCTTCTTCTTCTTCTTCTTCTTCTTCTTCTTCTTCACCTTCCTCTTCTTCTTCTTCTTCTTCCACTGTACTACCGTCGCTCTTAGCCTCGTTTCCAGCTCAAAGCCGGCTTTGAAACGATAGTAAGAGGCATAATTACATAGGAGTCGCATTAATCACTATGAATGTAGTGGGTGCGGAGGTGGTGCCGCTGCTTGGTAGTGGTAAGAGGAATGATAAAAGCAAAAATGGTAACTGTTACTTGTTCTCCGCACATATTCAGGCGCACACGCAACAGCTAAGAACATTAATGCCGACACGCGCAAATATCTATCTATAAACACATCTACTGTAAATGCGCATGCGTGTATATACACATGCAAAACGATACATACACAAAATATGCAATGTCGTATGGTGAATGCTTCGGAAATATAGCGTACGATATGTTCAGTAGACTACTTGGACGTACACATTCACACAATCATACACACACCCGCACACACACGATCACACACGCACGCACACATACACACACATCTTCAATCTTCATATATCTGAAAGAGAAGCACACTCTAAGTTACAGCGCACTAGAGTAATTAGATAAAGATAGTTATGGCCGGTCTATGGGGTTACTCGCGGTTTCACATACATAAAGATCTTAGCTTGACAGCCTTTTTTATACATTAAAACCTGTTGGCATATGGCCTCTCTAGCAAGTGGTCTCTCTAGAAAATGAAGGAGGAACAAAACTCCCTTACAATCCGTTGTTGTCGTCATACGAGTAACAAAGTTTTTTCCTCCTCCCTTTGCTAGAGAGACCACTTCCTACAGGCTAACGGGTTTTAGGGTGTTAGAAAAAGTGTAAAGCTAAACGCTTCCGAAGTCGTCCAGCGGCCGTGGTTGAAGCCAATGGTGATTTTAATAAATAAATTTCCTCTTTAGTATTTCAAGATATTTTTCTGTAATTTTAGTACATATACCTGTTAAAATGAGATGTCAGTGTCATTTTCATTTTTCCGTAATTTAGGCAGAGTTCTATTTCTACAACGAGTCTCTTTGAGAAACTGGCTGCAATTGGTGACAAACGTAAGACTGCGTCACTCGTGACTAGATTTTACACCACCCACTACTAACTGTCTTTAATTTCACTAGCATCAAATTCCCATTGAAGTTCGAAAATTTGGTTATTCCATTCCCGGTAATCAAATTACGTTTAGGATTCACAAGAATAACTCAACTGGATTCCAAATCGAAATAATAAGAAACCTTGAGAGAACTAAAAGTCAAAAGAACAGCGGACATGAAAAACCCCGTGGAAATATTGAAAGCTGAAAGTCACTCATACTTGACAACCTTTGTAAGCGAATACTGCGATACTTCAGAAATCTTTACCGAACATATTTCATATAAATAGAACGAAGAATATTATTCAATATATGTATCTGGTACTTTCATTGTGCTCGGATATGCACAAATGAGCAAATATATTATATATATATATATATATATAT
>NC_069000.1:5107939-5110670 GCF_001194135.2 Octopus bimaculoides
TCACTACTAGCTTTCATTGTGCACGCAAGCGTGTGCTGCCATCTGTTGGCACGCTACCAAACTAGTCCGCGAACTGTTTGATATCACTTCGTAAATATGTCCTTGGATAGGCTTCTGTTACATTCAAACCTAAATCGTTTTGGCTTAAATTCAATATCAGCATTGCCTTTGAACGCTCAATAGTCAACAATTTTTTCATCCTAAATTTCCTAACTTTGACATATTTTGTGGTTGATTTACAACTTCTCTATAAAATATATGAATTAATTCTCCTCAAAATATTCTCTAAGAATCGTGTTATCAACATTTGCAGATAAAAAAAATTATTACAACTATCATTCAAAGAAAATAGCAGATAATATAAAAGCTGGAAAATCTAGTCAATTTATACACCGTAAAAACGTACCTAATAGAGAATGCGACTACATAGCTGGCAAGAAATTGTTATGGATTAGCAAATATGATAAAAGTAACATTATGATATCACCAGTGAATCGTTATCAGTCTGTTTAAATGTTCTTCTCCGAAGTGAGATAAACACCTATCTAGTAATGAATTTTATGACACTACCGAAATCACATTTGAAATGTAAACATAGCAAAAGATAAATGAGAGAGATTGCATAACTTTTTATGTTTATTTGATGTTGTTAAGCAGCTTACATAAAAAAAGGCAGGAATATGGAAGAGAAGCAAAATACATTTAGGGTTAACAGATGTTCCCATGAGTTGTTTTAGAAGAGATATAAAAGGAACAGATTGTTTAAGGATATTGTAATATATCGCGATGGTCATTTTGTTTTCTTTTACCAAATAAACACACGCAGTATATATTCATTCAATGATATACGAGCGAACGAATATACAATGCGTGTGTTTATTTGGTAAAAATAAGAAAGTAAATGACCATCCCGAAATTTAACAATGTCTGTTTCAACTAACGATTTCACATCAGGAAACTTGCAACACAAATTCATAAGCGTAAATTATTTAAGGACATTAATACAAAAGAGGTTCTATAATTTTTACCCAGAAATACACAAATTAAAATACGAGGCAGCAATTGGAGGAATGATATCCCATACGAAGGCATCTAGTAATTGGTAAATTGTGACCAAAATATGTGCAAATGTCTGAGTAATACATAGCAGCCATTAGGCGGTGAGTGTGCAGAGTCGTTACTGCACCGAGAAAAAAAAACAAAAAAACTTAGAGGTATTTCTTCCGAATTTACGTTCTGAGTTTGAATGCCGCCAGGGTCGATTTGCCTTCTATCATTTCGGGGTCGATAAAATACGTATGGATACTGGGATCGATGTAATCAATTTACTCTCGCCCCTAAATTGCTGGCCATGTGCCCAACTTTGAAATCAGAATATGACAGCCATTATTACAATTATCTATCTATCTATCTATCTATCTATCTATCTATCTATCTATCTATCTATCTAAGTACCCTTATCAGTCCTGATGGGTATATTGAGCTTCGTATATTTGCAGCCCGACATCACATCGGCGGCATGCGCTTCTCTGTCGCTAACAAAAATAAAAAAAATAATAATATTTATAATTATGATTATAATAATTAATCAAGAGAAAATCGTTTAAAATGTCACATGAAATACACAGAAACCAAGGATATATGTCTCAAAGTGTCTCACAACTGTTCAAATGATATATGTTGATAGATCGATTTCTCGATTTATACTACGCAAAAATTGTTACAAAAAAACTGAGTAAGCATGAACGATACAAATAATTAGTAGTCTATACAGCGTGCAAAAGAACGTTTCACACATACATATATGCATACATACATGCATATATATATGCATATATATATATATATATATATATATATATATATATATATACAGGTAAATCTACATTTATATCAAAGACTGATAGGACACTGCTATAAAAGCAATTACTAAGCATGAACTAATAATAATAGTAATAATAACAGCAATAATAATAATGATGATGATAATAATAATGATAATGATGATGATGATGATGACGATGACGATGATGATAATATATGACGACAACAACAGCAACAATAAATCGGTAAGATATACCAGAATTAAGCGAGAGAAATTCTATTTTTAATAGTTACTCTATTTATTGAATATTTCGGAAAGACATTTAGACTTCCCCTACCCAATAAAAATTACAAAAACTAAAATAGTTTTATTGAAATTTAGCTTTCAGCATTTTTTACTTTTTTAAATTGAGTATTTCTATTTTTTCAGTTATAATTGTTTCGCTTCGTTTTGTTTTCTGGGTTCTTTTTCTTTTCTTTGTTGCATTTCTCTTTGATTTATCATTATAACGATAGTTGTTTTCTGTTTTTGTTCTTTTAAAAAATAATACAGTAAAAACAATATTTATTTTTTTGAACAGCTTTATAAATCTATATTTTGTTTAATGATTATCTTTTTTGTTTTTTAAAGATGACTAATAAAATGTGATTCTCTCTCTAGATAATGGTGCACAAATGTATATATGCGAGTGCGTGTATATATACAGATATATATATATATATATAGATGTGTATGTGTGTGCTTATCTGTCTTGGTATATTTCTATATATGTATATTAGTTATATATTATTTCTATTATTATATATCTATATATATGTATATATATATATATATACATATATTTATACATACATTTATATATATATATATATATATATATATATATATATATATATATATATATAT
>NC_069000.1:5112027-5113614 GCF_001194135.2 Octopus bimaculoides
ATAATCGTATGAAGAAACATCGACACAGTAAGGCATGCGTGTACAGTCTTATTTAACATATCCGTGTACATTCGAACGTGGAAACACATTTCTCTGCTGAAACATTTTCGGGAGAAAATTGACGTCATTTATAGTCTACTGTGTTTTTTCCATTTTTTTTTTTTTAACAAATAGTAAGAATTTCTCCCAGCACATTGTCCTTCCCACGTGTGACAGATGAATGAAGAGACGGGTTTACACCAACCACGTAAGACACGCCGCTTAGTGCAGCCCTCTTAAAGAAAACACTCGTTTATTACAATAGGCACAACGCAGTTCTCTAGAGGTCATATACATATACACACTTACACACAAACACACACACACGTATGGGAAATAACACACCAGTCTTACTATTTAATTCCCATGTTTAATGAATACTGAGTATGATATATAGGTAGAAACTGTTATAAAGCTATCTAGCTTTATGACATGGAAACCAATGTACTCATATACAGACCAACGTATCAATCTATACACCTTCATACTTAACTTTGTAGAGAACTTTCCACCTACATTCGTGCCTAACTACCTCTATGAATGTAACGTACATGCATATACATACCTATCTATCTATCTATCTATCTATCTATCTATCTATCTATCTATCTATCTATCTATCTATCTATCTGTTTATCTATCAATTTATCTATGTGTCTATGTATCTATCTTTCTACCTACTTACCTACCTACCTACCTACATACCTACCTACCTACCTACCTACCTACCTACTTACCTATCTATCTATCTATCTATCTATCTATCTATCTACTTACATACCTATCTATCTATACATACATACATACATCCATCCATCCATCCATCCATCCATCCATCTGTCTCTCTCTCAGTCTTACTCAGTCTTTCATTTGATTTATATATATACATACATCCATAATACATACATTATATATATATTCATACGCACACATGTTCACGTATAAAATGTTTTAGCTATCACGCTGTATTGTTAAAACTTAATTTTTTGTATGCACGCAAATAATTTTCTACGTGGCTTCTGGTTATATTCACAAAACTAATAGTTTAGTGTAAATCTTGTTGTCGAAATATAGTTTAATACAAGAGCTAACTATGCCAAAAGTAATAGGTGATATTTATTCATAATATTGGAGGGGATTGGCGAAAAAAATAAAAAATGTAGTAATTTTAGTGACCCTGTTATTATTTTCGAGATACTGAAAAGAAAATTATTTCCCTGGAATATGCGAAACTCAGATTGCTTGTTAGATACTGTGAGAATTATAGAAATGTTAAAAACCTAAGGGCAGATATCAGAGAAGAAAATAAAAGTATTTTGTGGTTGAAGATAGTGTACAGATATCAGTATGTTGTAGATACAATTTCCAATAAACATTAAAATAAAGTTAAGTGGATGTAGCTATAATATGATTATGTCGTCATGCGATTTCGAAAGCTATCAATTATTGGGCTTTAACATTTTATTTTATGTGCAACTGGGAAAATATAGCTTCTTTGGTTTCAGATTTCCAGCATATATATATACATACATACATTCATACATATAT
>NC_069000.1:5113714-5115910 GCF_001194135.2 Octopus bimaculoides
ATATATATATATATATATATATATATATATATATATACGTATGTATGTATATATATATATGTGTGTGTGTATGCATGTATATATGTGCATAGTTGAAATTTAGAGAAAAGCAAAAGACGAAGACTGGTGTATAAACAAGAAGCAGGTGTATTAGTTTAACGATCGAGAAGGTGAGAGAGTATTTTATTTTTTCGAGCCTACGCTCTTCAACAGAACGGAACACGATGAAATAAGCAGAGAGAGAATGAAACATGTGTATGTGAATATATGCATGCGTACATTCGTCTCTTTCATGTTGCCTAACTGCTTACATGTAACTCAGTACAACCCCACTGAGTTGCCACCACACACACACATACCCACATGTATACCAAATATTCTTCACACACTCGTGTGCCACAAATCAGTTTCTCTTTGTCCTTCTACTTCTTGTCATTTCAAAACTGTAGGTACACGTGGGCTGTTGGCCCTTCTCCCCCTCCTTCTTCCTTTTCTTTTGGACTTTCCTATGTTTCCTGTTTCCGAAGAAGAGCTACACTCGAAACTGGTTGTTCCATTATTGCTGTTATTTCCGTCCAGGACAGGTTTAAACATTTCAGTAAATCGTTTTTCCTTTCTCTTTCTTCCAACCTCATTTGTATCATGTATCAGCAGAAGGACAAAGGGTTTTTTGGGGTTTTTTTTTTCAAATTTTGTACCCCTTGTCCAAATTGCCCTCCGACGTTTCTTAACAATTCCAAAATATTAAATACACACCCCCACGCACACGCCCAGGCCCACACACATATATAAATTAATATAGATATATATGTATGCATTAGAGAGAGTACATACATACATACATACATACATACATACATACATATATACATACATACATAGAGATATACGTGTATGTGAGTACGTACTCTCATTAATACATATAAATTCCAATTGTCAAAGTAGTTCTTGTGACATCGCTAAATAAAAAGAATAAAAAGAATCTATGTTAATTCTCTTGAAATCTGATACACGGAACTAAGAAGCTTTCTGAATTTGGTAAAGTTCCATTTTAGTTTTCCAAATCATGTAAGAAATTGTTCAATTTCAATTTGACGTAATACACTCAGGTGCCAATAACTCAGCGAGAGATGTGCAACGTAATATTTGTCACTTACACAGATCGATAACTTTTCGGAATTGCATCGTGTCGCCAGATATAATGTTATGATTATATATACAGAATATGGCGAATGGTGAACTCGCGATCGAGTGAGAAGTGAATTTATCAGACACTGTACACAGAAAGTAAACAGTTAATTTCAACATGAAAGAGGCATTTTAAATATTTAAAAACACACATCCGGTTTATATTTATTCATATGATAATGCATTTAAAATTATATATATAAAATTATATCTTGTATAAAAAAACATTCTGTACAACAACGCTTGTGCTATAAATTCATTTTCTAATGAGGAAATTAGTGGGTTAATATATCAAAAATACATATACAAATTCATACATAGCTATACATAAACATATATATATATATATATATATATATATATGTATGTATAATAATTATATAGATAATGAATAAGTTCACAGGATGTGTGACAAACGCCTCTACAGCGTAAAACTTGAAGTCATGAGAAAATAGACATTTTTAACAATAGATGATGAGTACGTATGTACACAAGAAAACACGCACACACACACACACACATACACACATACATATACACACATATATATATAAATATATATGTATATATAAAAATACTTCATATGTGAATACGCACTAAATTTACAGAAGAGAAATAATTATGGCAAACAATTTTTAAGTTTTTATAAATTTCTAGTTTTATATTTTCAAAATTTTTTTCTGTCTCTTGTATTAGTAAACATCAATTCTTTCCCATTAATATACCTATCAATATAAAACAGAGTTTTTTTTTTATACAGTAAACAAATGTCTAATATTTCTTCTTTACGTTTTCTCCTTCACATTTGTATAAGTGTGTGTGTGAGTGTGTATTTAGAGATAAGTATACATATATGTATGAATATATGAATATGTATGTGTGTGTGTAACATATATATATATATATATTCATATATGTATATATATGTATATACAAACATACCTATAGCTATATATATGTACATGTATGTATGTATTTATATATATATATATATATATATATATATAT
>NC_069000.1:5116176-5128725 GCF_001194135.2 Octopus bimaculoides
TATATATATATATATATATATATGTATATATGTATTATATATATACATATATATATATAGATATACATGCATGTATATATTTATAAAATAATATATGCGTATGTATGTTTACATACTTATATATGTATGTGCTGGCGTGTGTGCGTATGTGTTTCTGCATGCCTTTGTAAGCTAGAAAAAGTGGAGACTTTAAGCAACTTTTGACATAATAAAATTTAATAATAAATGAATTATTGATGAACCAACTAGTCATAAATAATTTTTTTTTTCTCGTGAACAAAACTCTAAATAATGTTATTTTCAGAATAGTGATCTTGCAACCATTAGTTTAAAAAGAAACAAAACAAAAACACGAAACTAAAAATAACTAAGGAAAACTGTATTTCATAAAATGTTTAGAGACTAAATGGCGACTCAGATAGTCGAAGAATTACGGGTTAACAAATTATGGGACTTGAGTTTAAATATCTTTTGTTGAGATATGTGTGTGTGTATCGGTAAACGTAACATATTTGCTGAGACTTCGGAGAATTGTATGATGTAATAGTTAGGTGTTCTTGTCAATCTGAATTAAAATTTTAGCTGCTGATTCGGATCTATGTGAGAAAATATTTTTTAACCATTATAATGTAAACTGAAAGCGGCGAGCTGGCAGAAACGTTGGAACACCGGGCGAAATGCTTGGCGGTATTTCCTATGTCTTTACGTTCTGAGTTCAAATTCCTCCGAGGTAGACTTTGCTTTTCATCCATTCGCGGGGTCGATAAATTAAGTACCAGTTGCATACTGTGGTCGTTCTAATCGACTGACCCCCTCCCCAAAAATTTGAAATCTTGTGCTTAGATTAAAAAAAGGTTATGAAGAATCTGAAGGCGGTGAGCTGGCAAAAACATTGTTGTTGCTGTTGTTGTTGTTGTTGTTGCCGCTGTTGCTGTTGATGTTGTTGTTGCTGTTGTTTCTGTTGTTGTTGTTGTTGCTGTTGTTGTTGTTGCTGTTGTTGTTGTTGTTGTAGCTGTTGTTGTTGTTGTTATCGTTTAGTTGGCAGATATTTTAGCTTGAGGTTTAGTAACAACAATCTCTTCAAATCTCGAGTTTTTCTTAGGATTCTTCCAGAATACAGAATAATACTTATCCGCAGGGCGACAATACGAGTTTTATATCAAATTTCTTTGAGTTTTTTAGGTTCTATTGTGAATGTTGTGCTAAATGCACTACTTATTACTACGAGAATATTTGCTGTCTTGGTTTTGGTCTTCTACAGCCTCCTCAGATCCTGATATTTCTCAATTATTTCCATTTATTCAGTATCGACTCTGCTATCATAGGCTGTGATCTATTTTGTCCTCGATAATCACAGCTAATCATAGCATGAACACTGTGGTCAGTTTTATGAGGAAGTCTCACAAGATCTTCTAATTCCCATTTTCTATCACGGACTCTCGTTCGTGTTCATACTACTTTTCGGACGTTGTAAAGTCACATGCTCGGCTAACGTTTTTTGCACGCTTTTGCTTACACAGTAATGTTTGCACTTATACTCATTTTGTGCTAGTATACTGCACTCACTTCAGATAGGTTTTACACTCATCTCCTTTTCTGCAGATTCTACATTTGTTGTTTGACTAAGTTTTTCGATCTTTGCCTTTATCAGATTTGTTCTAAGAACTGTTCCTGAGCAGCTATAATTAACGTTTCTGTTTTTCGTTTTACGTTCCTGTCCATCAACTCTGCTATAAATAGTTGCCCCTTTTCTATCCACTCCCACCTTAATACGTTAAACAAACATTTTAAAAAGCAAGAAAACCGAAGGGCGATGCATCCGGTAATGTCGTCTAGGGTTGACTATGATGTACGAAAAAAATGTAAAGTGGGATGTTCACAGCGAGAAGTACTTTTTGATCATAAGCCGGTTCGGTTAGTGTTTACTTTGATTTAGAAAAAAAAAAAAAAACCCGCAGCAAAAATACAGCAATAGATTATTGAAACAAAACCGAATCGACTGAAATATTAAACACTTTCAAACCAACAACGATGTTTGTTTATATTTTGAATGTCAAATTTATCAGACGATTAATCAATCAACGCACTTCTTTATATCTTATACTTCATTTGGCGATATACCAAACTGTCTGCATTCAACTCCGTTTTAATCTGATTCAGCAACTTTAAAAGAGGTTTGCATCTTAAATATATAAACAAATGTTTTTCCCTTGCACAATGAACCGTCTCTCAGTTGAGAGCGGTCTCTTGCCAGACTATAAGAGTGTTATATCAAGAGGGATGTAAATGTAAATACAATACCGATTTATTTTAATGAAACTCAGACATAAAATATATATCTCAGGTTTATAATCATATTTAACTGTTTCTCTCATATCAGTGAAGAACATCAAAATCAATCAGATTTAAATTCAGAGCAACACGTTTTCTTCACATTCTATTCAATATAATGGAACTTAGAACAACCTATTTAATAACAATTCGAACGTATGTTAGGATATTGACTTCGTTTCTTGTCATCTAGTTTACATGTATATTGACCACGTAATTGATCCCTTCATACACAATTATTCTTTTCTACTCTAGACACAAGGTCCGAAATTTTGGAGGAGAGGGACAGTCGATTAGTTCGACCCCAGTACGCAACTAGTGCTTAATTTATCCACCTCGAAAGGATGAAAGACAAGGTTGACCTCGACAGAATTTGAACTCAGAACGTAAAGTATTTCACCCGGCGTGTTAACATTTCTGCCAGATCGTTACCTTCCTTCATACACAATTATTCTTTTCTGCTCTAGGCACAAGGTCTGAAATTTTTGGGAAACATGGTCAGACGATTAGATCGACCCTTATACGCAAGTGGTACTTAATTTATCGACCCCAGAAAGGATGAAAGGCAAAGTCGACCTCGGCGGAATTTGAACTCAGAACGTAAAGACACACGAAATACCGCTAAGTATTTCACCCAGCTCCCCGCCTTCCTTCATACACATTTATTGTCATATAAATGACAATAATTGTGTGTTTCCCGCTCGTGAGATTTAGATTAATCGTACTGAATCCCGATTACCGTCCTCCAAAGCAAACAAGTACAACATACCTAGTTAGACAAGCTCATTAGACAAGCTAGAAATAAATACATTTCGTTCATATCGCGTCCCACTGTTTTAAAGGTGAGATGTTGCGTTTATAATATATTCAAAGATATAAACTGGGGAATTAAAACATGGAACATGGGATGGTCTTTGGCGAAATTCCTTTGATCATGTATCAACTGGATTAGTTGTGTCCTCGAAAGAAACACTAATAAAAATAACAACACAGAGAACTATATTTTGATGGAATTCATTCCAGAATCATAATAGCGGTTTTTGAAAGTCACTAACGTAATGAAATTTCATTAGAAAATTAATTGAAAAAACGAAAACAAACAAACAAAAGAAAAAAATTACATAATGGTGAAAAAATATGGAATTTTAAGAATTATTATTATTTTTATTTCATTTTTTGGGAATATATTTTTTTATATTGATAATGGTATTTCACTTTAAATCGATTAGTGGAATTAATCTATTAAGTTTTCATTATTGATATGCCATAGACGATGAAGGTGGGGAGGAGAATAAAAGAGATAGATAGATAGATAGATAGATAGATAGATAGATGGCTGGAGAGAAAGAGAGAGAATATAGAGAGTTAGGAGTGAGAGCGTAGGTAAAACAGAGACAAATAAAAGGAGAGAAGCAGAAAAAGTGAGTGTGTATATATATATATATATATGAAGAAAGACAGAGATGGAGAGAGAGGGAGAGAGAGAGAGAGAGAGAGAGAGAGAGAGAGAGAGAGAGAGAGAGAGAGAGAGAGAGAGAGAGAGAATGAGACTAGAGAGGAAGAGAAAAACTGTGTGACAGTTTTTCTCTAAATTGGTGACTGGAAGATAAATCGGGAAACGAAAATAGAGAGAAATTTTTTGGTAGGAGGATTGAGGAGAGAGAGAATGGGGAGAAGTGAGAGAGGTTTGAGTGATAGGTGAGAAGGAAGAAAAATAAAGGTGAAGAGAGAAAAGGTTGCACGTAAATTATACATTGAAAGAATGGAAGAAGAGGGGGAAAAGAGAGACAGAGAAAGAAAGAGAGAGGGAGAGACAGAGAAAGAAAGAGAGAGAGAGAGAGAGAGAGAGAGAGAGTGAGAGAAAGGTAAAAAAGAGGGAAAGCTATGAAATTCAGGTAAAATCTAATGTGTGAAAATGTCTGAAGAGAAAAATCTAATTAGTTGAACGAGATAAGAAAAGAAAGGGAGAGAGAATAAGGTTGTGTGAGATAAAATATTGAGAAATATCGAGTGAGACAAAGAGATATAGAAATTGAGAAGGTGAGATAAAGTAGCAGAAGAGAGATAGAATGTGATCCTGCAGGTAGAATATGGCCGTAATACATGAACAAGCGCAACTTTCATCCTCTGGTTTATTTAGTTACGGAGGGCGCCCATGCTGGGGCACCGTTTTGAAAGGTTTTAAACAAACAAATTGACCCTAGTATTTGCTTTTTTTTTAGTTTTAAAAAGAAGTGGTCCTTATAATAACACATTCTTTCACTGAGTTTCTAGGTAACGTGGATGTAAGTAATCCAAAATCAGTTGTCCCAAACATTTGATCACTATAAGCAAATAATCTGTGTGGTTGTTCGTTGAGAAATTGCCAAACCCAGATACGTCGGCTAATACAGGAGAGCCCATGATATGTGTATGTGTGTGTATGTATGTGTGTTTGTGTGTGTGGTAAATCACGCTGAAATGGACTCCTGTACCTGGTGAATATATATGCCGAGGTAGAGTATCACTTCCTAGTCTACATTTTTAAAAATGTGATGTAGTTAAGCATTTAATCTGTGTTATCATAATGAGATTAGGTGAATCCCTGAAAGAACGGTTTTGTATTTGTGTGAAATGGCGCTGTGAACACCCACTGCAGAAGATTCAATTATCCACAACGGCGAAATATGCGTAGGGAAGAAATGGTAGTGATACGTTGCTACGCTGTGGCATAGAACTCGAAACGGTTGAGAATCGAACGCTTAATTACACAGCCATGTTTGTGTTGAATATTTTTTATTTGACATTTCTGTTTTTTTTTCTTATGTAAGTGAAGAAATAATTTTTGAAGATTGAATTTGAGACGGTTTTCAAAATAGTTTCAATTTCTTTAGCAAATATTTTATCTGGCATTTATACTGCTTCATAAAATTAGAAAAGTTTGCCTTTATTATAGTTTTTTATGTTAAAATGTTTCTTTACATTTAATACACGTCATTTCATTAACTTCGTCTCAATTATGAACACCATAGAAATAAAACTATTTAATCTGATCCTATGCTTAATTTTAAAAACATTCTAGTGAATTATTACGAATTAATTAACATCATTCACGTTGTACAATTTTTAACGTCTTTGAATAAGCACAGTAATGTATCAGTAATGTAAATGTTTTATAACATTACACTGTATCCGGTAGTGAGGCTCCAGTTAGGGAGTCCTGGAGATGTGGGAAGCGAGGAGTCGTACCTAATTTCCATTTCTCTGAAGTCCGTTCTGACCCGCAACGCTAGTACCTGTAGGGACCCATCTGTAGATCAATTATATTTCTCAGGGATAGAGCAGGTTCGCGCAATTTGCATACACACAATCGCTGTACACTTAATAATCGGCGTATTTCTCTCTGCAATTCAATTAGAATATGTTTCGTTTTTTTTGTTTTTTTTTTGTTTTCTTTCAAATTTCCTAAGGCAGATTATACGCTAACACAAGATATGTAAAATCCTGGAAACACTGTTACCATATCCGCAGAACAGCGATGTAGAAGTTATCAACTTTCTACATGTTGTAAGATCTTTTGTGCACGAAGTCGGAATGAAATTGGGAGCCTCTGGCGAGAATACTTCGACTGTACATAATGTTCTAAACATTTCGACATTATAATGTCACTGCAATTCATCCGATGGAAGATCAGTATATTGGTTAGATCCCTTGGTTGGTTGGATTCACAACCTCTAACTTTCTTTGAATTATATATTTATATATATATATATATTGGAAAGAATAATAAGGTACTCCAGATACCTGGATGGTTGTACATTTACAGATACTTATTAATATGTCACATGTTTTATAAATATTAGCGCTGGCACCTATTCTTGTAGGTTCTTCGTGCAAACACTAATATTTATAAAACATGTGACATATTAATAGAAATCTGTGAATGTACAACCATCCAGGTTTATGAGGACCTTATTACTTTTTCTAATATATAATTCCTGTACATCACCTTCAAAATTTCCAATATATATATATATATATATATATATATATATATATATATGCGAGAGCGTACTGGAAATTTCCTGGCTTTAGGTAAAAGAAAATACAGGAGTATCAGTTACTTGCGATTTTATTCAACATATTCACATTTCATATTCACACACTTATTGCAGGAGTACTTCAAATTTTCTGAGCCATGTAAAAGAAGTCGGAAGGTTGGACGCCCAAACCGGCCTTTGGTGTTACTCTTACAGCAACCCCCTCGTATATGTGTGTGTATATTATATATAGGTGCTTGTCGACCTTAGTAATATATCTATCATACAAAGAAATACGAATGCCGTAAAATTAACCGATTTTAGTTGGCTCCATATAAGACGTACAGTTAGTGACGAATAATGAAATGACAATCAAACGTTATTTTTGAGTGAGGGAAATAAATTGTTCTCTGCGTCTTCAATTTTATAAGACAGTAGCGTAATGGATTTGAAGGAGAAATTTGGCTGCATATTGTATAATGTTCGAGTAATGTTAATTTACTAAGCTGGAGACACTCATGGCAACAACGAATGGTACTTCGGATAAGGTGGAAGAAACTATCATCTCGTTCATTGAATAAATGAAATAAAATGAAATAAAATAAATACTACTTAAATGCATGAATAACTAATCAGAAATGAAGATTAAAAGAATTCTAATCTGGATTACCTTTCAATTTTAATTAAAGAATTAAATTTTTGGAATTAATCAACCAAATTTGTTTAATGTTATATCACAAAACCAATGCCGTTTCTTTTTATTTTACGAAAACGAAATAAATCAAACTTTATTCCGTTGGTGTTGCTTTAGTTTATTAATTTATTTATTTATGTATTTATTTGTTTGTTTTTGTTTTGTTTGTTTTCTCCTGAGTTTGACTTTGTGGATTTGATATCTATTGGAAATAGAGTTACGTAAACTTGAGCAGCCAGCGCGGGAACTTCTATGCAGCCGTACCCATTCTGCTAGAAAACCAGTTCAAGAGTCAAGATATCACATGATGTTGTACAATAAAAGCTCACATTTGATACATACTCTTCAAGAGTGAGATTCTACGCAGTCTCTCTACATGCAAAACATAGCAGTCAAACACAATACTGTTTTAAATATCTCAAAATAACAACTTAAAAACTGAAGGATACGTTATATAAAAATATATGATATGTGGGTGAAGCTGGCATAGTCTGTCTTCTAAAAGCATCCATCTCTAAAATTATTCATTATCCTCTTTAAAATGGTAAGTTCTTACTATAATATAGTTTTTTTTTTTTTTTTTTTGATAGAAGCATCATCAAGTTTGGATGAATGCCAGCCTGCCTACCTCTCTCTATGCCACCCGATCTTCTATTTGTGTTTTTAGGTCTTGAACGTGGCATCCAATATCTACAAACTGTTGAATATACGTCTTCCGTGGTCTTCCGGCCGCTGTGGTACCATGATTTGGTGTCCACGGCAACACATTACTCACAAATTCTTCTTTATTTCTCCAGCAGTGGCCAGCAACCATCAATCTCTGCTCTTGTATGGTTGATGAGTGAGTTGATACATTTCCATATAACCGCGCCGATTACTCGCTGCTTTATTAGGACTATGATATCGATTTCAAATGCCTCTAATAATTTTGTCCGCGTATTGACGATTGTGCCCTCTTGCCACCTTAGTAAGACAGTAATATTAACAAAATTATTCTCGGTTTGCACATAAGGTTTATTCTCTTGAACAATGCGAAGCCGTTTCTGCTCTCCAGAGATTAACAGCTTATAAGCACACACGCACACACTCACACATACATACACACACACTTACACACACACACTCACA
This sequence comes from Octopus bimaculoides, assembly GCF_001194135.2. Lineage (NCBI taxonomy): Eukaryota > Metazoa > Mollusca > Cephalopoda > Octopoda > Octopodidae > Octopus > Octopus bimaculoides. The sequence continues at coordinate 5,124,349 of NC_069000.1, forward strand.
CACGCAAATATACACACGCACACATACATATATGCGCACACATATATGCACACGGATACACCGCACTACAATTGTGCTAAATTAAATGAAACATGTTTATGGTTAAAATATGATTTGTTCACAAAATGAATGACATAAAAATGAAATAAAACATTTTCGTTTCTTTTTATTAACATTGATAATTAATTTACAGAGCGCTAATTTAAATAATCACATGTTATGTTTTAATCGCACTAGACATAAAAATAGCGGAATTCCATAACTTTCTATTGGCAAAGAAGTTTGTGTTGTGCTTCAAATTGTTGCCTACGAACAAAGGATGAAAATCATAAAAATTATTGAGGAGCGTTTTGAACCGGCAATAACAATAGAAAAACCATTCTCGAATTCAATATCAGGGCTAGATACGGAAGCAGAGTCAACATTTCTATTCATTCAGCATTTATCACAATTTCTTGTTATGGTTATTTCTATAGATTTTCTACAGAAATTATAGCCAGCCCTGATTTTTCTTACGTTTCGCATCCGAGAAGCTTCATGTAAATAGCAACAATGAGATCGAAGATAGAAAATGGTTAATGGGTGTATATGCCATATTTCAGGCATTCTTGCTCCTTCATCAACACTACGTCCAACCTATTGATCATCCATTAACTCATTGTTTAAATAGCCACTAAATATAGTGGTGTATCGTTACTGAATATACCAATTTTACATATTAAAATTCCTGGAAGCTGTTACGCAAATATTAATGATTTGTAGGTACGTAGTATTTCGTTATGCAACCAAAACGTTTTCATAGCTCATTACTATCTTCTATCGTGTTAGCAGTGCTATTACACGACTTCTTTAGGTTATATGTATAAAGTTTCTATAGAAATTATCGTCAGCACTGATTTATGTCAATGTTCTAAATATAATATGAACTTGAATTTATAAATGAAAGCTCAGATTTTGTTAAACATAATTTTTGTCATTCCTGTGTTGAACATAATGTTTCCATCTGTGTTAATATGCATAGAATTATGTTTATAACTGTTGAAGCCAGTGAGAGATGTTTTATTGAATTTTGCATTCATAAGGTATTCCTTCTTTTTCTTTTATTATTCTCAGATATATGCCTCGTAACATCGAAGAAGAAAACATCGCTCGATTCCTTCAATTTTTTTTTCTCTTTTATTCCAGGTTCAATACATAAAGACACCGTGACATATACTCGGAATCAGAAAGTCATGTCATTGCCGGTACAATCACTGAACAGCATCAATCAGAATGATGTCAAGAAAGTGTTATTATACGGTGAGAACGTGAGCAGAGAAAGAAAATGGTGAGAATTGATGTCAAGGAAAGTAATCTTGTCTGATCGATAATCCAAGTCTTGACAAAAGAAAGGACCTACAGCGAGGCTAAGGCTTAAAGGGAGAAAGCAGAATGATGATAAACCAACATTAGGTAACATTTCAGGAGGTGAGCTGGCAGAATCGTTAGCGTGCCGAGCAAAATGGTTAGGGACATTTCATCTGGCCTTCGTTTTGAGTTCAAAGGGCCGACTTTACCTTTCATTCTTTCAGTTTCAATAAACAAAATGTATGAATTAAACAATGGAGTCAAAGAAATCGACTTAACCGTTGTTTTTTTGGTGTTTAGACAGGGTCCGTTTTGATTGACCAATCATTTTGCCCAAAGCTTTCCATCCATGACTTGCTGCTTTTCATCTAGTATTTCCCTAGCCCCTTTTTTGAGCCAGCAGTGTACTCTATGAGGAATATCTCACAGCTTTTACTTGAAAGTTGGCCGAACATATAGAAGCTGTCATACTGGTTCGCCAACGATCATTTTCCATTTCACGGTCACTCTTGCGTGGATCAAATTAATTGTTTGGAATCTCACCAGCCAATTACCTGCTTCAAATTTTTACAGTGGATTGAACAAATTTACAATCAACGGTTTCCTCTTCGGTTAAAATTATTCAGCGTGCTTTTCTCGGTTAAATGTTTATGGGGGAATATTATGCAATAGATTTTGTTACTATTTCTCCTGGCGGGAGTCTATGGGTCTGCTATAGGCAGCATATGCTTTTTTATGCGTTCGGGAGTCTGGAAACGGAGGTGGGGCGCCCCGGGTGGCACACACTCTAGCTACGCTAGTGCCTCCAGGCTATACTCCATCGGTTCATCACTACAGTGTGAATATGAATGTCGCTTCAAATTATACAAAGCGCTGTTTAAGAAGTAATTTTATGTGTCAGGTGACACTTGGTTGAACAAACCTATGATGAAATGCATTGCAAATATAACCAACTAGACATTCCTTCAGGTGTAATTAATATTGAACAAAACAATCCATGGAGTTGGGGTTTTAGACTGAAAGATAGAATTTGAGGCAGATTTATCTGCTATGTTCAGTAAGTCGACAGGCTTCATAGAGTGTCCAACTTCCTATCGCGTAAATCTGAAATGATCCTTCAAATTTAACAAATTTTTAAATGCTTAAATTTTAAAACTGGAATTTTTAATCAAGCAATTTTCAAAACCAAAAATTAATGACCGCATGAAAATATTGATTAGGAACGTTTTATTGTTTGAATATAAATATGGGAGTAATTCATCACCTCATTGCTCTGTGCCTTTCTGGCGTATATCATAACGGCTTAGATTTAATGTACCGTCGTAAATTCTTAATATCATTACATGGCTAGGGATTTTAAAGAGGAGAAAACATAATCTGTTATATTTGCAACTTTCATCTGCATATTTGTGGCTTTAACAAATCTGTAGCATTAAAAAATCAAAATAACCCCTGTAAAGTTCTTCGCAATTAAAAGGTAAAATGAAAAAAAGGATCGAAAGCACAAATAAAAACCTAATTGAATATTTCTGGAAATAATTAATACCAATCTATCTAATTAAATTCAGTTTCTACAGCAGGAGGAAAGGTGTTTTAATTAAATATGAATATATTTTAATATATAAAATATATATATCAAAATAAATACTTTTACTTACTCTACTGGTAGAAGATATGGCTACTTAGAAATCGGTATAATCTTTATGTAAAATTCAAATAGGGGATTGTGACTTGTACAAGTTTCAACATACATTGATAAAGGCAATTTTGTTTGTTTTGTTTGTTTAAAGTTGGTTCAGAACAAAAAAAATTATAGGTAATTATAGAGTGAATTTTAGTGCTTATAAATCTGATATTTTCCTATCCTTCCTTAATACCGGTTCCCATATGCTAATCATATCTACACTCAGTCTGCTTAGGAGGTTATTGTGTCCTAGCATATGTGCTGCCTCTATTAGCTTTCATATTTCCCAGTGGTGTTCTATGTCTATTATTTTAACTTCATCCCACAGGGGAAGGTAGCCTCCATTTTTTCATACATGATCACCAATACCCGATTTATCATTATCTCCTCGTGTCACAGCTTTACGATGTTCTTCTACGCTTATTTTGATGTTAAAATAATTGTTTAAGTTCTTTTTCCTTCTATCATGCGTATGAAACTTTCACACATTTCTACCAGTTTTGCTGCTATAAATATTACCACTGACTCATACACATTTAGCTGTTACATTGGAAGGTTCGATTCTATTAAAGTCCCTGCATAAATACGTGTCTTCGGTTTTGTTGGTAGGTGTATGCGACCGTATGTTTCACACGTTCGTGGAGCGAATGTTAAATGGGTGTCCGTTCAGTATAATTATAGAAAACATTTTCTTCCAAAGTCTCTACGCCCACAGTATGAGCATACATTGCACGATATGTAACAAAGGATATAAACATAAGCTTAGGCATACACCCATGAATACATATGTGGATTTATATAGCAACTTTATATCATAATTCCAAGTAAATGCCGGATATTTTAAACTGATTTTCGTATTTCTCTGTCCATTTACTAAAGAAATATATACAACTGCTACTTTGTAAAATGTGAGAGTAGCAACGGAGCATGTGTAAATATTTACTGTTCTATGTCTATGTATGCGTTTGTCCATCCATGTAAATATGTGTGTGTGTGTGTGTTTGTGCGTGTGTGTTTGTGTGTGTGTGTGTGTGTGTGTGTGTGTGCGTGTGGGCCTGGGTGTCTGTGTGTCATTGTAGGTTTTAATAAATCGTGATTCATTTCAATTGTAAACTTAGCTCATATTACGCTGCAAATATAAAAATCGCTCTCCTGTTACGAAATCTGCCGTAGGCCAATTTATATCGCCGTGTGTATATATAGATAGATACATAAGCATATGTACATATGTGTATGCATGTGCAGTCATTTCTATAAAACTATATATATCGATACGCAAATATTTTCAAATACATATGCAAATACGTAATATATAAATATATATATATTTATATATTTATATATAT
>NC_069000.1:5132207-5137481 GCF_001194135.2 Octopus bimaculoides
AAAATACAAAGACCTGGAAATAGAGATAACTCGAATGTGGAATCTAAAAACAGAAACAATTCCTATCATAGTAGGTGCCTTAGGTATAATAAAAAAAATATTCAGACAAATACATAACAAAAACACCAGGACTTACAAATATATATAACATACAGAAAATTGCACTACTGGGTACTGCACACATTCTACGCAAAACACTTTCAATACAGTAAACATAAGAGCACCACAGCAAACCACAGCACATACCCAAGGCGCACAGAGCTGCGCTCGGTAGTGAAGTGAAAGCACGTTATAAAAATAAAACTACTGAATAATAATAATAATAATAATAATAATAATTTATTTGATAATAATAATATTAATGATAACTTATTTGATAATAATAACAACAACAGCAATAGAAATTAATAACAACAAACAGGCTCCCATCATTCTTTTCCGGTGATAAGTTTATGCTGTGCTGTTATCGGTTGTTAGGTCTTCCAGCTGTACAGATAAAGAATTCAGCGAAAATATCAACAACAATTTGGGCAAATTGATCTATATAAAAACTGGGAACTTGAAAGATTAAAAGATAGAAACCAAAAATAATCGATGCCGAAATATATAAAAAATAAATAAACAGATAAACTGAAGTTATAGGAAAGAAAAACGACAAAAACACGATAAAAAAATTCTAAGAATAAGATTATTGTTTAACTTGGATCATTGGCAATTTGATCAAACGATTTAGAACTACAGTGAGAGGTGATAATACAAGAGATATACCTTTTCACTTTGTACAAATACTTGCATGCACGGAGCTAAAAGTACATTTGATTCTGCGTGTATATGTTTGAGTGTGTGTGTCTGTGTGTATGTGTGTGGTTGTACGTGTGTGTGCACATAGATGTGTGTTTGTGTGAAAGGTGTGCAAATTCCGATAAAAAATTATTTCAAGTTAATAAAAAATATGATAGATGGAAACATCGCCACCACAATTCTAAAGATGCATGGTAAGCCATAAATATATTCATTTGGCCTTTCATTTGTTTCAGTCATTTGACTGCGGCCATGCTGGAGCACCACCTTTAGTCGAACAAGTCGACCCTAGGACTTACTCTTTGTACAATAATAATAATAATAATAATAATAATAATAATGATTATGATGATGATGGTGATGATGATGATAATACTGATGCAGTACAAGACAGTGGCTCTCATGGCTTTTGATTTTAACTGATTGGAAGTGTTATCATTTACATTGTTTTGTCTTGGTATAAAAGATGGGCTGCAGCAAATATTCTGCTCAATATCATGGATTTGCTTGTCAGTTGCTTGACCAGTTGAGCATGTCTCTTAGTGGCTGACGATGTGTGCATCCCCGATGACGAGTAGAAGTAGTGGGGGAGCATCATAGCCATTGGTTGAGACGATTTCTTTGGGATTTGAAAAATTCACCTCTGAAAACATGGATGTTGTGTTCATCATCCTTAAACAAACCTTATTCAGGGACCTTTTGAGCAGGATGGGTTACTCAACCTGAAGAAAATTCATATGCATATATCTATATATGAATATATCTATATCTATCTATCTATATGCATTGCTACCTTTTAAGCACTCACTGTCTTAAACATCTATATATGTATAAAGAGTGAGAGGGAGGGAAAGGGTGGGAAAAACAGATAAACAGGTGGATAAATCAATAGAAAGATAAATAGATAGATAGATAAATACAATGCTAATATTTTAAAATAATATTCCATGCTAAAGAGATAGAGTTTGTTTATGATAAGACTATTGACACACCTAGTTATTGGAACTTTACGTTACTGATAATCTGCCTGGATACGAAGTGCAGTATAGATGTTTCCTTGTTCAGAATCTAAAAAGCAACGTGCAGGTAAATCGTATTGGAGTAGATACCTGATAAAAAAGGAATGAGAAGAAAATGACAGTAAGAATAGAGCTAAGATCCCATATCTTCTAGTCGTTGACAGGAAGCGGTCAGGTTGGAAATTATTGAAGCTGTTATTGTGAATGACATTTAGAATGCAACTGGGTTATACATCATAAATTGTAAGGCTGCAACTAAAGCAACCAATTGTTTATATCCAACCCGATCAGAAGCATTTCATCGTAAATAACTCTAATATGCACAGAGGTTTAAAAGATTTTATTACGTTCTTGAATATGGGTCTTAAAAATAACTGTGAATAACAGCCTTTGTAAATAGACACTTTGGATGTCATTCTAAATCTAGAAAAGGGTTAATGTTTAGCCTTGCCATAAATATAACGAAAGACATTTTTACAGCTACAAGCATTCCATCCATCCTCTTGGCAGGCTCAGTGAAATCGTATCCGGCACCAACGAGAACATAACCTTACTATTCTTCAAAACAACCAATAATCTCAAGTTATTACTACGAAGCATTGCAAAGAAGTGGTTATTTAGAATGTGTACAACATATCCATGTCTAAAGAGATTCAGGCGGGAGTGTAGCATACACAAAATGCTATGGTACAATCCCCTATTTAATGTGAATGTTAGCACAAATGTAGCGAAAGCTTTCCTGGACCGAGAATCACTATACTTATACTCAAATCCATTTGGTATTACGGAAAACTTGAGTACAAACGTTATTAATGTTTCTTAGCGGTTCTGTCTGAACTTCACCGACATGATTAACATGCAGCATGTAAAGATACAAATCAACAATAGAACCAACGAACTCGTACAAAATTTTAACTCCTGGATCTCATCTAACGGTATCCTCAATAGGCAGAGTCTTCAAAATTTCTATAGTATACCACAGTAAAAAAAGAAAGCATTGGAATTATGTTGTTCACACTAATACGTCAAATTCAAGCCCTACTTCTGAAATATCCCTTGTCGTACTCAACGGATGCCCCAGCATTGCCACAACGCTAGGGCTGAAACACGTAAAGGAAGATATATATATATATATATATATATATATGTGTGTGTGTGGGTGTGGGTGTGTGTATACATACATACATACATACATACATACATACATACATACATACATATATACATGTGTATTCACACACACTTATATTATATATATATATATATATATGGCTGCAGAAATCCGATGCGTACAGAGGAAGTGTAGCAAAGACGTTCGAGATATACAACCATGCCAGGGCTAATAGATGTGCCCGTACACGAACGTTTCTATAACAGAGATCCGGAACAGTGCACTAAAATATACTAGGCTATCTCAGCAGACTTTCTCCGACAAAATATAGTTTTAGACACTCAAGAACGGAATAAATATGCCGTACCTAGTTCCTGCTCCCGAATTTCAAGTCCTTCGAGAAGATCTCTGTTTACACGTCTCATAACAATTTCTTAACAAAACACACAACACGGAAACACAATGGAATTTGAGACCTACAGAATGAACACAAGACAACATAACTTAATATCGTTTTTCATGACAAAAATTACAATAGCTTATTAATTATGTGCACAGCAATACAAAATGATTAAATTGACAATAGTGTGTTAATTATCCACACTGCATGACTAAATGAATATAATGGTGTGTAGAACTTTAAAAAAAAAAGGAAAACGCCAAAAAACAAAGAAACTAGAGTAATCATGCTAACCTCTGAAAAAATAATAGACTTCTTTTTTAAGCAACATTATATCTCTGACCATCCTCCGAAATTTTTTCTGGTATTGAGTGCCTTGGACTACATTATCAAGTATTTCGTTTCAATTTTATTAGAACCGTATTATTTAACCAGCGTGATATTTAACTGCTATCTATAGCACTTCAAGCAACCGTGAAGACGTTTTGTATTTCTTTCATATCTTTGATAGATATTGCAAACCATAATTTCTAGGTTAGAAATAGCAGCCAAATGACACTCGTCCAAACATGGAAAAGGAAACAATAGGTAGTTTAATGATAGATAATACAGTTCTATATTTAAATGATGAGGAATTATGTACATTATTTACATTATTTATATTTGACGCATATTTGTCCTCATCTTGTTTGTTGTTAACACAACATTTCGGCTGATATACCCTCAGCCTTCATCAGATGTCTTGGGGAAATTTCGAATCTGGGTTCTCATTCCCAAGGTATCTTTTCGATGTTGTTATTATTACTATTATTATACAGGTCACTGCCTGGAATCGAACTGGGAATCTTGGGGTTAGTAGCCCGCACCCTTAACCACTACGCCATATGCGAGTAATGTAAATAATATTAATGATATATATTCTTAAAACGGCAAAAGACTCGTAGTTTATCTTTTGATCAGAGTTCGGGTTGGTTAAGCTTGTCTAAGGCAAAACAGAATCAAAATCATGAAAGTTGGTCATGTTCTTGATATTGTTGTTCAAACACAGATCGCCCTTCACTGAAATGCTTTAAACGTAACTTTTTCATTTTGTTTTATTTTGGGAAAGTGTATTTTAGTTGTGTCCCAGTGAGAGGTTTTGATTTGAAAGCGATTTAGCCCAAGATTTCAGGCCTCGTGAATACAGTAGAAAGGAAAAATAATGATGCAGTTTATTCACCAAACCAAAGCCTCGGTGCCAACACATTTTCGAATTCGTTGAACTATGAACACTATGCGGTTGCGTCTTGCTGGTCTATCATTCGTCATATGTATTGATATTTTAGAACGCGCAAGCCAAATACATTTTCATACAAGTTATACACATTGCACGACATGCTGCTTAAATACAAAATTTAATATTCAACAAATAGTTTCAGCAAATTTCTCGTATAAGAGAAAAAACAAAAAACAGGTGGTAATACTCGAGAAAAAAAAAAGAAACAGAAAAATGCAACAAACAAACATTAATTGTAGAAAGGTGAAAGAAAATTGGGCGAATCACATGATATGCTTTTAATAGTATGTAACAAATTGCAAGCGAAAACCTACTGAAGTATTATACGTCTGCTTCCACGACAGCTAATATATCATATTTAAATATGCAATAAAAATCAGCATATTCACTTTCAAACCTTCCGACTACCAAACTTGCAAAGGTGACTGCGAAAGTTATAAACACTTGAAATGGTTTTGTGCGTCTGTGTGTGTAGTGTGAGTATATTATACATGCATACATACATACATGCGTACATGCATACATACGCACATACATACATACATACATACATACATACATATATACAGAAATACATTTATGCATCTTATGCACACATGCATCTCTGTAGATATATCATTATTCTATAGCTGTTCTTGTATGAATACGTATATATGTTTATATGTGT
>NC_069000.1:5140789-5143289 GCF_001194135.2 Octopus bimaculoides
GAGAGAGAGAGAGAGAGAGAGAGAGAGAGAGAGAGAGAGAGAGAGAGTTTACAAATAGAGGAACGAAGCGAGTGAAGGAAAGAACATGAGAGCAGTATATTTGCATATATGCAAAGGTGCATATATTTCTAATGTACTTTTGTTTGAATGTGTGCCTATATGAATGTCTCTACGTATCTGTGTCTACGCATCTGTGTGCGTGCGATTCTTAGCATATACGTATGCCTGATTACTGCCGCTCGATGAATATTTTGGGCCAGTTTAAATTAATAATGATCTATGCGCACATTTATTCTGAAGCAGCTTCGCTGTGTAGGTAGGTTGATAAATCGACTTCCTTTTTCTTTCTCTCACTCTCTCTCTCTCTCTTCTTCTTCTTCTTCTTCTTCTTCTTCTTCTTCTTCTTCTTCTTCTTCTTCTACTTCATGTTCAAGACCTGCAGGTATTGGCAACCATAGACCTCTACGTAAAAGTCTGAGAATTTATGATTTTTTCAGAAAAATCGCTGTTGTAGATTCTCTGCCGTCTTAGGTACAGCTTTTGCAAGCTGGCTCGAGTTTATTCTTAAGACACAGGTTCATACGCCATCAAATAATATCCAGAACCAGATCGATTTGTAATGAGGATCCGTTGGAAGGTAGTCCCCATCCGAGTCCGGTACTCTTTAGCAACAAGCGCCTCTTCTGCTCTGTTACCCATAACTGGGACACTTGTCAAGTTGTTATTAACCCCAAATGAAAACGAACACGGGCCTAGTAGTGGTGATTAATAGGCAACTTCCTGACTCCCAAATCTGTTGAATTCCCAGGGTCAAGTTCCATATTTCGCTTTTTGCTTTCTGTTATTTTTATTTCGAATCCATGTTTTTCTTTTTTGCTCAGCTTGAGTCGATTGCATATTCTATCATACCTCCTCCATTCTTAGCTGCCATGGCAACTACTCTCCGTCGTCTCTTAATACATTTTATGACACTCACATCACTTCTGTTTGTCTGTCTCTCCGTCTGTTTGTCTCTCTATCTATCTGTCTCCTTCCCTGTCTATCTCTCATTCTCGACCTTCCTTGACGACTCCAGCCATTAATATCCATTGCACGCACCATTTCTTCAATTTTCCCTTTTTCATTTGTTTTCCCATCATCTAAATGTCAACTCACACTCTCTTTCTGTCTCTTTTTCTTACTATAATAATGTGGCAATGACTCTGAAGATTCGACTTGCATGTATCCATAGTCGTTACATCAATCAATTTTGAATCCCACAGTATATTTTGTCGCGCAGATGAGGGTTCGAACCAGAAACCACACGTTTGCATGATGAACCTCCTAACCACTTAACCACAGCGACTGCGTTCGTGTCGTGACTATATTGCAAAGTAAACTACGTGCAAATATTTTGATGAGGATCATTTACGATGAATTAATTCTATATTTAAAATTTCTTTCAAAGTTTCGTAATGGAAGTAGTCTGCATGTTTTATCATAGACACAGTTGACGGCAGAATAATGAGGAGAAGGCTCCAGAACATTCGAGAAATGCTAAATATTTATCGCTAATTATGTGCTGAAATATAGTTGCCTGAAGCATGTACAGTATATCATAATTACATCCACTAATGGAGCAGTTCAAATTACCTATTGGTGTTTGTGGTATTATAGATGTCTTGAATACAACCAGTAATGGCGACCTTTGCACCGACTGTGCAAAGCACCGTTGGTTAGTCTCTTTGAACGCAATTAGATATTAATCAACCCCAAACTCCCAGATCTATTAAAGTTTGGCAATAGTTTGAGTTAAAATACCACGTTGTTATTTATTGCCAAGGAAACTAACTACTAACAGTTGATCTTGGTAAAACTAGTTTAATATCATAACTTTCGTTTCGTGAAGAGGGGAAAGGAGTTTATTTATGGAATAAGATGACTTTTAATCAATATTATATCATATTATATAACATAATATAAACACAGGCTTAGCCATAGCTGTGTGGTAAAACGTTTGCTTTGCGAACTACATGGTTCCGTTTTCAATCCCATTACGTGGATACTTGGTGTTTTCTGCTATAGCTCGGCATCAACCAATGCCAAAGGAGTGGAATTAATACAGGGGAAACAAAAAGCAGCCCATGGAATTTCGGTGTTTATGTTTGTGTTTGTGTGTGAGCGAGACTCTTTCTGTTTGTCTCTCACTACCAATTAGTCGGCGTTTGTATGTCCCTGTAAAAATAGCAGTTCGACCCCAGTGCGTAACTGGTACTTTATTTATCGACCCCGAAAGGGTGATAGGCAAAGTCGACCTAGCGGAATTTAAACTCAGAACGTAACGGCAGACAAAATACCGCTAGGTATTTCGCCCGGCGTGCTAACGTTCCTGCCAGCTCGCTGCCTTTTTCTGCCAGTAGCTTAAAGGGATTCTCATAGGCTGCAATAACCGATATACTCTTGAGAGTATACAAACACCGCGAATTGGATTCGAACGCGTAAAATTTATTTCACAATTCAC
>NC_069000.1:5145789-5148167 GCF_001194135.2 Octopus bimaculoides
GCAATACCATTAGGCATGCATAATTCTTACATATTGAGATTAAGGTGCCGTGTCCCACCAAAGTAATGCATAGTGCAACTCTTCTCAAAGAAAGAGATCTTCCCTCCAAGGAACAGAATGAAGTAGAAAATGGTTTTATTCTAATTACTACTGGAAACAAAGGGAGAGAATAAGAAAGAATTTACAACTTACGTCGTTTAATATACAGCATAGTTTAATTCCAGCTACCATTAGTCTCACCCTATGGAATTACGATAAATCTCACATATGTGTATATATATATATAAAGGCAAGCAGAGTTCGCAGTTATAGTAACCAACCCGTGGCTGTTATAGAAGACATGTCGAATGAGCTATGCAGTGGGGTGAACCAGGAACAATATGGTTAGGCAATAAACATCTTACCATACAGCCTCTATGAGCTCAGGTCAGACCTGATTGGAGAAGTTTTTAATCAAAGTCATACCAGCCACAGATATCACTATTTTCTTTTATTCTGTTAGATTATGGTTCGGTTTTATAACGAATTTAACTGTTACTTGCAACTTATTGATTAACGACGTTATTAAGCTTCCCATCCGTTCACAGAACCTCAACGTATTGAAGCAAACTCCCTTCACTTCATACCCTACCAACAGTTTGGTTTTGTTTCCTTTTTATAAAAACAAACTAATCCTAAACGCATTGCATAGTATAATCCTAAAAGCATTATTTTTCAACAGAAAAACAAGAGCATATAAAACCTCAATAGAAGCTACCGCCCTCGCAATGGCACCAGTTTAAAACGCAAATGATAGTAGATTATATGCTATCAATATTCCCATTGTTATACAGAATCCGGCCATGGTGCCAAAGCGTCTGTATCCTACAAGTCTCTTTTATCTAAACTGACAACAAGAATATTAAAAGAAACATTTCAACATTGAACTTTGCGCCTTCTTTACAATTTTCGATGACATCTTTTCATTTGATTTTCTTCGTTTTTTCTAGTAATTTTTCTGTTTTTTTTTTAATTTTAGTTAATCATTTTGTCAATCAATATATTTTTTTAGGTATCATTTCTTCTTATTTTTTAATTTCCAACATTTTAATTTTAATTTTTTTCCACAATGTATTCTGTTTTCCTAAAAGTAAATTGTCATTTTTCTCTCCATTGCATTCTTCTTCTTCTTCTTCTTCTTCTTCTTCTTCTTCTTCTTCTTCTTCTTCTTCTTCTTCTTCTTCTTCTTCTTCTTCTTCTTCTTCTTCTTCTTCTTCTCAGTAGTAGTAGTAGTGATTGTAGTAGTAAGGTGGCGAGCTGGCAGAGTCGTTATGGTGACAGACAAAACGCTTAACAGCATTTCGCCCGTCTTTACGTTCTTTTGTTTTTCTATAAATTTGAACTATATATAAAATTTTCGGATCTTGTGCCTACGGTAGAAAAGTATCTATCTATCTATCTATCTATCTATCTATCTATCAACTTATGATAGTCTTACTGGTTTGGTTTTTCTATATAAAACATTGCTATCTCCGATTCTCTTTTATGTAACTAATTCATAAAACAACATCAGTCTTGGGCGCGTGTCTATGCGTGTCCCCATTTAATAAACGAATGCTCACTTATTGCCTGCAGAGACAGAGCTTCTCTATGTCATAAAGTGTGCAATATAAATAGACGTTCATTTCGACATAATACTCTAGGTCTCTTTCTGCATGAGTGTGCGTATTTTCATGCTCTTCCTGTAGCGTATGGGTGCGATTCTGATAGTTCGATATGATGTTATGGGTTTTGAAATAAGTGTATGTTCTTGTTCAACAAAATCACTTCGACGCCAATCGAACTGTGAAAGAAGTATTTCATTCGCCAGTCAACCATGTAACTTGACAATACACAGCTATATATCAACATTTCTTGTAATGATTAACAGGCACAATGGCATAGTTAGTCTTCATCAACACCCATCATCTGCCGCCAATCTCCCGTCGAGTCCCCGTCTTATACTCACCCAACAACCGACCCGACCTCGACATCACATCTACATATGTTAGTGTATATGTTTTCTATGTCTGGAAGCATAGTCACCGTACGTTTACATATAAACATACAAACATATGTATGTATGTAAGTATGTATATATGTATATATATATATATATATATATATGCATACATACATGTATATATGTATATATTTATATATATGTATACCTGCATATATACAAGTATATATGTATGTAAATATATATAAATGTACATATGCATATATATAGAGATGTATGTATACACACATATGTGTAAACATCTATGCAGACATACGCGCTGCTGTTATTAACTAATTCCCATACACACACACACACACACATGAAAGCAGTCACAGTTTCAGCATCATACATTCAC
>NC_069000.1:5148177-5148776 GCF_001194135.2 Octopus bimaculoides
ATATATATATATATATATATATATATATATATATATATATATATATATATATATATACATACATACACACACACATATATATATATATATATGTATATATACCCATACAGATATACATATATATACATATATACATATATATGAACACACATACATATGTGTACACCTATCTTCACTTCAATTATGATTTGTTGTGACATGTTAACTTGTCTTTTACTAAAATCTATCTTGTGATTCTTTATTATTCACAATTCATTCATTTCCGCTTGTTTTTGTATTTTTGTTTATTGTTGTTTCTGTCTTATTCTATCCCGTCTCCAATTTTCATTTTACCTTGGGTCAATACATCATTGTATTTCGTAAAAGAATCAAATCAATTTTGAAAAATATTTCTCTTCTCATTTTACTTCTCCTTGTTTCATATATACATACTTATAACCACTCACCCACATGCATATACATATACATAAATACATACGTACATACATATATACATACATACACACACACACACACACATATATATATATATACATACAGACACACACACACATATATATATATATACATACATACATGTATATATATATATATATATA
>NC_069000.1:5148886-5156262 GCF_001194135.2 Octopus bimaculoides
ATATGCATAAGGGTGTATATATATATGTCTCTCTATGTGTGTGCGTGCGCGCTCTTTGTATCATCAATATTTTTATTTTTCTGACAATGATTGATTGATTTTTAGATTTTTATATTTCTCGTGATTTTTTTTTCTTTTCTTTTTCACTCCGAAGTGAGAATACAAATTTTCTTTTCCTTTTTGGCACTCTCATATGTCAAAATAACAATACTAATAATAGAGAAAAAATAACAACAAAAATAACATCAACAATGATAAAAATAACAACAACAACAACAACAACAACAACAACAATGGCAATAATGATAAGAAAACGAACAACAAAAACAACAGCAAAAACAATAATAATATTAATAAGCATAATATTGATAATAATAATGATTATAATCATGTCGCAGAAAATATGTTTTCCTTAGAAAAAAGTTATCGCAGACGTTTCAATAAAAAAGCATAACATTGTTTGACGAAGTCAAAAACAAAGACCGACAAATGGAAATCTATTTTATGGAATAAAACTAAATGTCATTGTTTAATATTACTATTGCGCCTTTTGTTCTTTTTATATATTCCTTCATTTATTTTATCAAACAAGAAGTGTGATTCGCTGCTATTTCTACCATTCAGAGTGGCTGTACAGAGGCTCTGTCAATGCTCTTCTTATCTGGAAAGGTGGAGTTTTCACGTAGCATACATACGCACTCGACCCCCCCCACACACACACACACACACAAACGCCCACACAAACATATATATATTAGAGTGTTACTCGCCATTCGTCACCTAACTATAGAAGAGTACTTTTGTCATCATCGTTATTATTGGGAAATATGGCATACATATAAAATATTAAATAGCTTTTTATCTAATTTCCTTCTGCTTATATGAAAATCTAGAAATGAATGCTACGTTTTAAACGAAAAAATATTTAACATAGAATAAATTAAAGTAAAAGAAAAAAAAGAAATAACTCACGTGGAGTCGCAATAGCCCAATGATTAGGGAAGTGGCCTCGTGGTCGTAGAATCGCAGTTTCGATTCCCAGACCGGACGTTGTGAGAGTTTATTGAGCGAAAACACCTAAAAGCTCCACAAGGGTCCGGCAGGGGTTGGTGGGGAAACCTGTTGTACTTACTCACCACAGCTTTCTCTCACTCTTTCTTCCTGTTTCTGTTGCACCTGTGTTTCAAAGGGACCAGCCTTGTCGCACTCTGTATTACGCTAAATCTCCCCGTGAACTACGTTAAGAGTACACGTGTCGGACTCTTACGCAAATTGTTAGAAAGAATTCAACACACCGCAGATTTCAGGAATTGTACATATATGTATATGTCTACATATATAGTTTTGCAGCCATGCATATACACAGAAAGGTACACACGTACACACGTATATATATCGTCAATATTCAATGATTGGCGGAAGCGTTAGCACGCCGGGCGAAATGCTAACCGGTATTTCGTATTCCTTTATGTTCTGAGTTCAAATTCCTCCGAGGTCGACTTTGCCTTTCATCCATTCGGGGTCGATAAATTAAATACCAGTTGCATACTGGGTCGATCTAATTGACTGGCACCCTTCCCCAAAAGATTTTGGTCCTTGTGCCTATAGTAGTAAAGAATATTCATTGACATAAGGGTGGTGTATGGATGTAGCGTGTTTTTGTTTTCTTTTTTGGTCATAATTTCAGTATTTGTTCATAGTAAATCCGGGAAGTTAACAACATCGTTAGCAAGCAGTGTAAAAAGCTCAGCATTATTTTGTCCGATGAAGCTGAATCAGCCTTTGGGGAACGATAAAATGTTGACCAATTGAGCACTGAGGTCAACGACCCCGACTTAGCATCTTCCCTGAAACTGAAGGCCCTATGTCAAAATTTGAAAAATTATTTATTCATGGTATACCATCTTTTCATTTCTGCTACATAATGTTTCAATTTGTGCTAAAAATCACTGTCAAATCTCCTCTCACATATGTACTACATTTTTAAGAGAGGAGGAATATATTTAAGAATGTACTAGAGATATATTACCTTCTCTAAATAAAGAACATAGAGATTAGATTGCCATGGCTGGCAGAAATATGTTTATAAGTGATCTGGATCAGGATTCACCCGAGGCGAAACAAGAACAGCAAATGTACACGTATATAAAGAGATTCCCAGCTGAGAGAGGAAATGTTTAAACAGATTATTTCCGCCTGATTTTTTGCGAATTGATAATAGACCCCGTGGCGTATGGTTGTTGTATATTTGATATCTTGTTTAAAATACTGCTTTGCTATACTTGTTACTCAAAGATAACTATATGCATTAATGTTCTTTCTGTATATCATACAACCTCAAACAGACTTAATCTTTGCTACTTTGGATCCGGAAATATATTGCAACCAGATTATATCATGGAAAGTTTATAAAGAAGATTGACCATCCCTCGTCGTCGAATTTTAAGATTATATTTCCATGATATAATCTGAAATTTTAGAAAAAGAAATTTTGTAAGAATGTAGAACATATTCAGTTGTTGTGCATCATTCGTCCATTACTTTAAAAATATGAGTTACTGGATAATCTAATTACGAGTAAAAATAATTTGTGAGAGCCGCGTAATCTATCCTAAAGCAATCTATTCTTCATACAGTATAGATGTAGATTTAGGAACCACTATTTAAGTGTTTCGCTCTTGAGCTGCTATAAATAAGAAATATAACTGCCTGGAATCGTTGCCTTGTCTCTAAAAAAGGAAGGAATTTATGATATAGTCCTAAATAGATTTTGTAAAATACTGCATTGTTATAGCTGGAACAATTTCCATCATTGGTCTGATCAGATTATAATGCTTTGTGACGTTACAAAACAGCATAAACAACAATTTGTTTTATCTACAGCCAACGAGGAAATCATTCCGCCTTTGCTGGTTCAAGTAGAAATAACAAGTAATTCTTCCTCACCTCACCCAAAGTATCCTCTACAAAATTTAAGATATACTGAAAAAATTTCTTCTCGCTACAGAGCCTACAAACACATCAGGCTGAGATGAGAGAAGCAGTAACAACTACAGAAATAAATCCGAGAATCGCTGTAGTCCCATATAAACTCTATAAATATGTCTGTTCCAGTTTTATGAAAGATAATAATGAAATCCCTGAAGGTGGCGAGGAGGCAGATTCGTTAGCACGCCGGGCGAAATGCGTTGATAGGGTCAATTGGTGCACTCATCGTCGCAAACGATGGAGTACCGGTATAATAAGAAAATACAAAATATAATGACATGTAATTGTTTCGGATTGAGGTAGAAAGTCAGTAATTTTCATCGGAGGGATGGAGTGGATTACATCTATTTCTGTACCTCATGGATACTTTAGTTTATCGATCTCAAAAACATGAAAAATAAATGAGTTCACGATTGGGTTTGAACGAAGAGCGTAAGGCGGTACTTTGTTCGACACACCAACGAATCTTTCAATCCACAAGTCTTTTCTTATCTGTGTACAATTATAGCTGTTCGGTTCATTTCCACAGTCACACAATACATTTACATATAGCGAGAGTGAACATGAAAGGTGAACATGAATGCTTGGCGGAAAGCAAAGAGTTAAATTACTCCCCAAACGCAGTGAAAGAGAAACAGTCACAGAAGAAGAGCAGGGGGAGGAGAGAGAGTAAATGAAAGAGCAGTTAAAAATGAGTCATAAAAAATGAGACATTAGCTTTTAGTTTGTTTTTTTTTCTTTTAAAGATAATAGATATTTTCTGTTGAAAACTAGTATTCATTTCATTATTCTGTATATGCACCAAGAGATTTGATAAAAATTAAAATATTATTATTGATTGTATACCATATACGTTGATATTACCCATGACGGTTACCTGTGATATGGAAGCCAACGCTATTTGAATTATATCATCTATGTACTTCATGAACAATTTACAGAAAATGGCACAAAAGAACAGATAAAATAGCGCAGATTAAAACCAGGAAGATCGAAGTCAGAGGAAAGTTATGAAGTTATCCTAGGGTAATACACAACAAACTATTCCACACTTTAGGTGCAGGGTCTTCCAAACTTCAGAATTCTGGGTTCAGTCCCACTGTGTGGCATCTTGTGCGAGTGACTTCTAGTGTATGTTTGGGCAGACTAAGGCCTTGTGGATTTGGAAGACAGAAACTGAAACGGGGGAGTTCTGGAAAGTTCCTGGCTTTCGGGAAAGAAAATAGAGGTGAATCAGTTAATTATGATTTTATTCGACATATTTCACACACATATCGTCATTGCTATTTATATCATCACCAACTAAATTCTTCTTCTTCTTCTTCTTCTTCTTCTTCTTCTTCTTCTTCTTCTTCTTCTTCTTCTTCTTCTTCTTCTTCTTCTTCTTCTTCTTCTTCTTTCTCCTCCTCTCCTCCTCTATACTCATCATCATCATCATCGTCGTCATCTTCCTCATCATCGCCAAACACATGACGTTCAGTATATTCCGCCATAAAGACGTCGATCCCCAACAACAGCCGACAGTACCTCAATTGCCATAATTCTTCACTCACTGCTCTCTTTTTATGAACATGGAGTGTAAAAATCCAGAACATTGAATGAAAGTATTGTTTCATTTTAAGCACTGTCGATTGTCACATTTTGCGTCAAGCATTCACATTGTTCTTCATCTTATTCCAAGTCGGTAATACAAAAGATCAACCTAGAGGCCGTGATCATTTTCTTCCATCACGATCTCGTTTACGTTCTGAGAACAACCAAGCGAAGGGCGTATTTTGTCATCTTCTTGTTAATTAATTTTGCTTTTCTTTCTCTCGTGATGACTGACTACTGCACAAAATGTCTAAGGCACACTCTACATTTATTTATTTCTTACAGTGTAAGACTAATACTTATTAACTTGCATGTTTAGTCTTTATATTTTCGTTGCTGCGTTCCGGATACATTTAATTCCGTTCACTGGATTATTTATCACAACGACTTAGACATCTGATTTATCAGATAAATCTCAAATCGGATTGCGCTGGATCTATAACCATCGTTGTTGTCGGTGATGTCAATATTATTCGACAAAATAAAATACCAGTCAAGCAGTAAAGCTGATCGTATCGACTGACACTTTTCCTAGAAACCTAACGTCATTGTGCCTCAATTATTATTTGTTCATGGGTGACACCCTCTCCCCCACACTGGTCGTGGATTTTGTTAACGCTTTTTGTTTTGGCGGGGGGGGGGAATCATTATTGTTTAATTGTTTGCACATTCCGACGTAAATCACCGACGTCATTTATATTTCTTCTGTCCTAAATCGATGTGACCGAGAGAGAAGAATTGTCGTTCCGGTTGTTAATCTGGTAACAACGATGACAGTAGCTTCAGTTAATTGCTAGTTTTAGAAGAATGATATCAAAGGTCACTACAGTTGTTTTCGTTATCAGAACACAAATGATTGAGAAAATTAAATGCTGCACAGTGGGTTACCGATTCTAGGAACAATTTACTCCTTTCGCATGTCTACACATGTTGAGGAAGGAATTGTTTAAATCAGATAGCGATGCACGAACCAAGGAATCAATCACTAGATGAATTAATCAATCAATCAATCAGTCAATCAATCAATCAATCTATCTATCTATCTATCTATCTATCTATCTATCTATCTATCTATCTATCTATCCACTTGGAGAAACGGTCGAAATCGAAGCAGACCAAGCTATAAATAATAACGTATTCATAATGGATCCACTGGATCCTGAACAAAGATATATAACAATAGGACAAAAACGGGGCTTGAAATAGCAGCTACGCATCTATACCATTATGCCATTCTCCTTTACAAAATAACGAAGGGAGACGCATTTAATTAATGCAGTCTTTTGTAAAATTAAGTCTGAATAAACGAAGGATTCCAGTTCAGAAGTGTTTTGATCTGAATACCGTTCAATTAGTAATGGTGATGGTGATGCCGATGGCGGTAAAAGGTTTAAACAAGAATAACAACAATAAGAAAAACGACAATGAAAACAGCATCAACAATGCCTGGAAATGTAGAGACGATCCATTAATAGAATGTCAACGTTGCAATAGAAATGAAATTAAAAGTTATTCAGGCGTGACTGCGGTGGCTTCGTTTTGATAACTGTTCGAATGTGAAAATGATGGAAGTATGATGGGAGATATGTGTAAGATATCAGCGAGAGATTTTGAAAGAGAAGGAGGAGAGGGGAGGAGGAGGGGAGACGAAAAAGAAGAAGAAGAAGAAGAAGAAGAAGAAGAAGAAGAAGACGCTATGAAGAATGCTACTACCCATTTTTTCATTCATTCGCAGTCTTTCTCCTACTCTCGCTTCTTCCTTATCTCTTTCCTTATCTCTTTCTCCCTCTCTTTTTTTCGATTGTGGTGGAAACCCATGCCCTGCGAGGGATGGGAACCCTAATAACGACGCCGACGCCCGAGTAAGTGTGGACAAGAAGGCCCCTTCTACAATAACCGATCATTGGATCACACCATGTGAACCACCCTCGTGGATCACTCCTTCAACATGCTGTACGCACAGAGCATCGCGCTCCTGCCCAGCAGTCGCATGAACGCCTTCTCCGTAATGCGCAACGCTGCCAGAGCCTTTTCAGCCTCACGGTTCCTACTGGGCAGTGGAACACTTGTACCAGTACGCCGGCGAATGATATTATTCTTAGAGGATAACAAGAAATCGAAACGTCGAATTGCTATATCAACCTAACTGAAACCACGCTTGGTTCTATGACACACAGTCTCTGTATTAACCTGGTTTAAATTAAATGCCTGCCTTCATGAATTCATGTCAACCTCTGGTCGAAACACCATCTTAATAACAGTAAAGCTATTCTACTAAATTCTTCATTATCTTCAAAATTATTTGAAACAAAGTCAGTGTATTCCAACAGAAATTTGGTAACAAAAGAGTTAAATGCTGAAGACTGGTTAATATATTCATCTGTGAGAGTTTTCTTTTGAGACGAAAAGGTAAAAGAAAAACTGAAAGAAATATATTTACGCATTTTATTTTTTTAATGGTGATATTCTTTCGACAATTTTTCATATTAAGAGAAGAAAATAAATAAATAAGATATCATATAAAAGCTGATTGAAAATAGAAAATAACACATATTGTATTGAAATTAGACTAAGAAAAGAAATATGTAACGTTTTCAGTATACGGATTGGGTAGGAGGGGAAGAGAAGGGAGTTGTTCGGTTTGCCACTTAAGACAAGAGGTTTTATGAAAATCTAGAGAGAACGTAATATATAACTTGAAAATTCCCTTTCAATTTCAAGTATTAAACACATATACACACAATATATGCATGAATGTGTGTGCGTGTTTATGTGTGTGTGTATATATGTATATA
>NC_069000.1:5156353-5160143 GCF_001194135.2 Octopus bimaculoides
TATATATATATATATATATGCTTATATAAATACAATCTGTGTGAATACATTTATATCTGTAAACTTGTTTACACAAGTAAATACATTCTCTGCGCGAGTGTGTGTGCGTATGTGTGCGTATATGTGTAGATACATACATACATGCATACATAAATATAGACACACAGAGAAAGACAGAAAAAGAAAGAATGAAAGAGAAAGACAGAGGAGAGGGGCGACACAGTATGTTTGAAAGCAAAGAGGCTTGCTTCGCAACCCGGAGGGCTTGGCTTTATTCGGGCTTCATGACATATTTAGTAATTATAATAGTTTTTGCCCTGAGAGACGACAGTGTGTAAAAATTTTAATAAACAACAACTTATTAAATCTCTTCCGATAGATTTAAACTGCAATCCAAAGCATACAAGATGGTTACGCGCACAGGGTCACGTTAATTTTGCATGAAACCTACAATGTGGGTGCATAGGTTCACAGCGATTTAGACTGTAATCTAATAAGTAAGTGATTCGGCTGATTGAGAAACTAAATCCTCATCAACGAACGAAGGAGATCCACCATATTTGTAAATTTATGATTTTGTAAGTATGTGTGTCTGTACGTGCGCGCGCGCGTCTATGTGAGTGCGTGTGTGTGTGTGTTTATGTGTGTGTGTGCGTGGTTGGAAGCACGTGGCTCAGTGTCATGATTCCGAATCGTGGCTGTGTGTGTTGTGTATCTTTCTATATTTGTCTATATCTGTCTGCCTGTCTGCCTGTCTGCCTGGTTTGTCTGTCTGTCTGTCTGCCTCACTGTCTTTCTGAGCGTTTATCTATCTACATAGATGCATACATGCTTACATCTACACACATGCTCGTACATATTGTTACATATACACTCACACATACACACTCACACACACACGCGCACACACACACAGTTACATTAATCCAACTACATGCATACGCAAACGCACCGACACGCCTACACACACACACGTATGTAAAGGTCTGTGCGCTTTTGCGGCAAAGCATTTATAAAGGCAAAAGCTGCTTTCGGCAGTTTAGATATGAGTGGAGAAAGGGAACAGAGGTTGAAAACATATCGGCAGCTTATAGCCTGATACACGCGCACACACGCGTGAACGTACGTCGTAATACACACACACACACACACACACACACACACACACACACACACACATAGAGATGTGTTGAGACATATATATCCAGCGCACATGTATATTCTCCTCAATGCACATACATCACCTGAATGCATCTTTGCTTTGCTGAAAGTGAAAGATTGATGTAGTGATGCAAGAAAGAAAAAAAAAGAAAACTTTTGTATTGCCGTATATCACGATGATAACATCGACGACAACGCCATTGATAATAATAATAATAATAAAAATAATAATAATAATAATAATAATAAAAATAATAATACTAATAATGATAATGATAATGATAATAATAATAATAATAATAATGATAATGATAATAATAATAATGATAATGATAGTAGTAGTAGTAGTAGTAGTAGTAGTAGTAGTAGTAGTAGTAGTGGTAGTAGTAGTAGTAGTAGTAGTAGTAGAAGAAGAAGAAGAAGAAGAAGAAGAAGAAGAAGAAGAAGAAGAAGAAGAGGAAGAAGAAGAAGAAGAAGAAGAAGAAGAAGAAGAAGAAGATAATGCTGAAGCTGACTGGATAGAGCGTGAGAAAGTGAGCCTGAATGAAGTTGAATAGCAGACATGGAAGGCAATAGGAATAGAAGAGCTAAAATGTATTCTTGGGAAGTCTCACAAATGGAAAACTCCAGGACTATACGGGATTGGTAACTTCTGGTTAAAATGTCTGACAGAAGTACACCAAAATTTAGTTACATCTCTGACTGACGGCATCCAGAACTTTCTTGGCTGACCGAAGGAACAACCTACCTTCTACCAAAAACTGAAGACACAAAATAGCTAAAGAACTACCGACCAATAACAAGTCTAAACGCCACCTACAAGATCCTCACATCCATATTAACTGGCACAATATACACTTTACTTGAACAAAGATCTATCCTTCTACAAGCTCAAAAAGGTTGTAAAAGTAATTCTTACGGGTGCAATGATTAATTAATTAAAATTATTGTAGAGAATTGCCGGAGAAAAAACAAGAGGATGGCATGGATAGAATACAGGATTGTGTCCCTCAGAATTGGATATTCAAGGACCTTGAAATATATACGATCTCTCTTGTCATTTCTTGGTACAGGTGGGTAGTGAAGCCAACCTCACGATGGATTACGCCGATTGTCAGATTCGTCCAACACACGGAAACAGGATCAGACATAATTTTCACAAGACCGAAATACGGCAAGCATGCTTGTAATACAGATTAGGTGCTCTAAGTGCTATCCTGACTGCAGTTCCGTGCCTGTTGGTTGTCTATCTCGACCCGTTGGTGCTCTTTAATGATACTATGCGGTATAGAATTATTGGAATTTTTGCCTGGTACTACTCGGCATGAGAATGCTTTCAATCAGACGCCTACAAATAATTCGAGAACGTCATCTTTGTTACACGACATTTTATTTCAACATCTTGCTATCGTAGAATTTCCACCTACCGCTGCTTCTTAGTGTTGATACATATATTTTTTTAATATATTCAAATATATTACAAGAATATCTGTTGAGAATTCTCCTTTACCGCATTGCGTAAGATAAGGTGTGTGTGAACAGAGTTGCCACATCAGGGAATGCTAATTCATATCAGTATGCATTCATGCATTACACACACACGCACACACGCATACATAGACGCATTTATGCATATACAGAAAAATACAAAAGTTATATATTGATGGGTATATATTTATATATAAATGCATAGATATATGCCTGAATAAATTAAATTAGATACGTGAATTTGTATACCAATACACACACACACACACACACACACACACACACACACACACACACACACACACACACACACACATATATATATGTATATACACGTGCGCACACATGCACATATACGTGTGTGTGTCTGCGCGTGTGTGGGTATACATAGGAATCCTTCATATATATATATATAGACGCATGTGAGTGTGTTTTATGCGAGAAATTGGTGATGGGTTTATGGTGTTTACATATAGATAAATTACGAATCCGATACATGCGTGTCTGTGTTGTTTATTCGTGTGCGTTTTTTTTTTTTTTTCAGCCTGAAATTGTATGACATTAATCGAAAAACATCTCATTCTCTCTGCCTAACTATATACATACACGCATACATACATACATGCGTATATACACGCACACATACATACATACATACCTACATACATAAGTTTATACATTCACATTTTCACACTCACTGAATTACACTCACTCACACCCACCCATACACACACACACACATATATATATATATATTGAATATTTCAAATCTATCAATCTCTATATCTCTATTCATATGCGTATACATATGTATATGAATATGTCTTGTTTTATATATATATATATATGATATGTACGTATGTACGTCTATTGAAAGCCATAGTGAAAATGGCGGTAAGACGAGAGAATACCATAAATCGTTTTCCAATCTACTCGAAATTATTGCATGTCGCTCAAATTCTTTTACTGCCCAATAATTTAAGTACAACCATCAATTTCGAAAACTTGTCCGTCCACTCAAATTTTTTAATCTAAGTGCTACTGCATACTATCTGAGACCTATAACCAATAAGATAAATAGCATGGAGTTAATATTTGCTAAACTGTTATGAGCAGTATATATATATATATATATATATAT
>NC_069000.1:5161108-5161788 GCF_001194135.2 Octopus bimaculoides
TATATATATATACGCATATATATATATATATATATATACGCCACTCACATAATAGTGTGGTATACCTCCACTTTGTCGTGAACTTCGACAAATTCATCATGGGAGGTGATATCACAAGCTTCCTGGTCTTGGTATTGCTGAAAGTTTTGGAGGTTAGCTGCAGGGCTTCAAAAAAGGGAGTGAGAGAGATGCATGTAAAGTTTTCTCTTTCTGAGGAGATATAAATTCCCAGTGACGGCCCTCTGGCAACTGTTATTGGGACTGTTCGTGGTGGTGCTGTCAAACATGACCTCAATAATACGATATTTTACTCTTTGATTTTGCAGACTGTCAAGCGTTTTCAAGATACACTAAACCTGCAGGGGGACACTGTCATATCATTTTTACAGATATATTTACGGTGCATTTTGGAAAAACAAGTCGATATCCACTACCATCATCACTATAAGAGCTGGAGACTGTTTTAGCTGAAGAGTGGACAAAAATTACCTTTGGAAACAATTCAAACTTTGTACATGTACATACCTCGTAGAATTCAAGCTGTAATTACTGCCAAAGGCGGCCCAACCCCATGTTAAAATAAATTTGTTTGAAATTTTAAGGTGTTTCCGTTATTTCGTCCAACACCTGTATACATACACACACATACACACACACACACACACACACACACACACACA
>NC_069000.1:5162569-5170148 GCF_001194135.2 Octopus bimaculoides
ATATATATATATATATATATAAATACATATACATATATATAAGCTGGTGTGTGTACGCATAGGCGTTCAGATTTCGCGAATAAACGCCAATAATATTCATTGCTACATCTCGTACCTATCTGAACATACATCTAAACACATATAGAGTCCTCTTGAAAAGATTCAGCAGAGAGAGCTTGAGAAATAAAAGGTAGCGAAACGCTGTCAACTTTATTCTTAATGATACGTCTTACAGCTAGTTGATCATGGAATAATTGGAGAAATGAACCGTACCCACTTGGAGCTAACTAGCGTTAGGATAATTGAGTGAATGATAAAAACGAGTAGGAATACTATAAGACCTGCGCAAAGACAAGAAAATTCAATGTGAGAACTTATATATTAGAAAATATAAAATGAAGTGCTTGAAGGCTAAAACTCCGCCTGGATTTCTTTCTTCCTGTGGAGCGTCACATTGCTTCAGCATGCTTTTTTTTTTTTACGGAAACAGTGAATTAGCACGTATCGTCTTTGATATCGTGTAGCTATTTTCTATGGACGATGCCGTCAAGAATTATACAGCGCTTCTAGTGAACCGCCACATAATACCACAATGTATCTAGTACTGAAATTGAGTTGCATTTGAAAAGTATGCTATACACGACAATATAACGATAATTTAATATCAATACCGGCTAGATCAGTGTGTCGATATATATCTGAATATATTTATGCGTATACCTATATCTATATCTACCTACCTACTTACCTGCCTAACTATCTATCTATCTATCTATCTATCTGCCTGTCTCTCTCTCTCTATCTATCTATATTTATCTGTATATGTCTATCTATCTATATATCTATCTATCTTTCTATACATATACATATATATATATATATATATATATATATTTACACACACATACATGCTTATATGTATATATATATATATATATATATATATATATATATATATATATATATATATATATATATATATATATATATATATATATATATATATATATACGTACATACATTCTAACATACATACCTACGGGCATACATACATACATATATATACTCACATGGTTGCATACATATACATATGCATGTATGAATTGGCCTTTAACATTCGGCAAACAGTTTACGAACAATCAAATACGAAGTAAATTGTTGACGAGGCATTGAAGTAAAAATGAATAATAACATCTAGACCAATCTTATCAATACAAAATGGTTTTCTATAACTCAAGTCCAAACTAACCACATCCCATTTATTAACGGTTTCACTTCTGGTATAGCGTATAATCTAAATGTATATAATTTCTTGAAAGGACAGACTTGCCTTCCAAAAATGGAAATTGTCCGTAAATTATGTGAAAGTAGAATTATGCGATAGACATGCAACATTTGCAGTGTTAACTACGAAAGTTGTTAGCATTAGCATACCTCACATCATACGTATTTTATTTGTTCAATTCCGCATTCTTATGTAGAAATACAAATGTATTTATGCATTAAATTTACAAGTAGATGTGATATGAACGCATACAAATATTACTTCAATGAGCATATAACTCACTTATTCGAAATACCGGAAAAAACAATCATCGTCGAAACAGACGTAGATACATTTACTCATTTGCTCTCATTCTTTGTCTCCCCTTTATTTTCTTTCTTTATCTTTCTCTCGCATGGTATATATATATATCATCATCATTATCGTCGTCGTCGTCATCATCATCATCATGACCATCATCAGCACCATCATCATCATCATCATCATCATCATCAGTAGCAGTAGTAGTAGTTGTAGTAGTAGTAGTAGTAGTAGTAGTAGTAGTAGTAGTAGTAGTAGTAGTATACTGTTGTTGTGTCTGTTAGTTGTTTCTGCTCCTGTTGCTATTTGTGTTAACTCTGGTTATAATGGCCGCGATGATGGCGCTGGTGGTGGCGATGATATTGCCGATGGTGGAGGTGATGGAGGCGGCGATGGTATAGTTTATTATTTCTCCTCCGACTTTGAAATTGGCTGTAATTTATAGTTTTATTATTAAACCTTAGCATTTTCTTCATTTTTTTATTTTCATGTATTTTTTATTTATTATTTTTTTAAATTTCTTCCTTTATTTTTATTCTTTATTTCTTTTGTCGTTTTTTTCTTTCTTTCTCACTGCGCTGAGTTTAATCAGCAACGGAGCTTTAAACAGATGATTAAAGACTTCTAATGAAAATTAAATGCTGGAAACATGCGGAAAGAATCTTTTCAAAAGACTTTCGACATTTAAAATGATTGCAACAAGCGGCAGAGGCATTCATTCACTCACCAATATCTAAGACTTAATTATTTAGAAACGAGTTAAATCAAAGAAGAAGGAAAAACGATAATAATGATAATAACAATAATAATAATAATAATAATAATAATAATAATAATAATAATAATAATAATAAGAAGAAGAAGAAGAAGAAGAAGAAGAAGAAGAAGAAGAGTACAGCATGTGGTCAGAAATCCATTACCTTTGAAAATCCAATTTCAAGTGATTAGCTTGAAAATAAAAGAAGAAAAAAGAAAAAGAAATAGAAAAGGAAAACGAGATTCTTACATTTCCTTCATTTCGCACAAAATGGATTGCATAAAGTACTACTACTACTACTACTACTACTACTACTACTACTACTACTGCATTATGTGCTGGTATTTGTTGTGATTGGATTTTCCCCTTCTTGTAGTGTCGGGGAGAAAAAGGGGGCCGCGTCCATGGCGTTAGTAGACCGAGTGGGAGTGGTTAGTTTCGATGCCTTTGACGTCAATACTTTATGTAGGACAAAAGCTGGGTGTTGAGGGTCAATGTAGTGCCTGAAGAGATGACCAGACATAATGTGAATACACTGAAGAAGATAGTTGAACGTGTTGACTTTATCTGAGAGGAGATTTTGTATGAAAGCAGCTAGAGTCGAGAATCCGAGGTAATCGTGTTGGAGGAGAAGAGAAGTGACTGAGATAGAAAACAAGTACGTCTGTAAGGTTAGAAGCTGAGGAGATTTTTATTTTTCGTATGTGTGTGAAAGTCAACGAATCGATGGTACATTCTTTGAATGCAAGTTAAAGTGTTGATCGTGTTGGTGGGATTTTAGCATTTATACTATGCAAGGTCTGAGAGCAATTCTGCATTGCATTTCTGAAGGTATGGTAAATTGGTCAAACCCATTAACTGACATGCTACTTGACACAAACATAAAGATTACAGGAAATCTTGCGGGTGTTCTTGTCAAGTGCTATCAGCAGAGGAAGAGCCTCTTGATCAGTGTATTATCCCAGAAGTTGATATTGTAACTTTAAAAGAAAATAAGAATTATTCAAATATAAAGATCGGAAGATAAAATTTAAGCAGATTGCGGGTATTTTAAACTTAAGCATCGGCATAATAATAGATGTCTTGGGAAAGCAGACAAGCATGCATGATTAAATGCCTCAGGTCTTACTCGTAAGCGCATAATACATAAATTAGGACTGCTTGGTACGGCTGACATCTTATATACATTTATTACAATAGAAAGGGAGATCAAAATAGTGCACATACCTTATGCAGACACTGTTGCATCTCACTTATGTAGCGAAAATGATGAGAGAAAGATAAATCAAATTGAATATTATTATTAATTGGTCCTATTACGGGTAGAATGCCTTGAGATTGCTTGTAGGGATTCACCTGTCAATTGACACCAGAGTTTATGCGGAATTGTACTGTTTTCGACCCCGGTGAAATAAAAAAGTTAATATCACGCCACAGGGATTTCAGTTTAGAACAAAATGAATCACAATAAAATGCTACATGGTGCTTTGTGGCTAATGTTTCGGTCAAACAACCAGCTTCTTGTTCAGAATGGGATTTTATTTGTCATATTCTTTCTAGTGAGGTCCGTTCTACGATAATTAATGTAGCGATGCAAGAAATGTTTTCCATTGTTACGCTTTTGCTTTTGTTAAGAAAAATGAATAATTAACGTAATTCTCAGCTAAATAAAGCAGAGAAGATAATCCTGGTATGCTATCAAATAAAAATTAATCTGAAAAGAATGTAGGTCATGCAGTAAGGTATTGTGAATTTTGTCTTGTTGGCATATAGACGAATCTTACCCCTTATTTCGGTCTTATGAGATCTCATTAGTGAAGCACACATTGCAGGATTAAATCCACCGTTTGCATAGCAACATAATCGTAAGTTCGATGTAATGAAACAAGACAATGAAATAAAAATCAACAACCTGCGGGAAAGAGAGATATATTTTCATGGTTTACAACTGAATTGGCACTAATCAACACAAAATAACATCAGATCGTCACTCAATGAAGCTGGGCATGTTTAGTCTTATTACATCGAGTACTCCATTTCTTAACACAACCTTTTGTTTTAATATATGGTGAGATTCCTGAATCGATGGAGGTTTGAGGTTTTTCAAATTTCGCTACTACATACCGGCTCCTCTATGCTATAAGTTTACCAAAGTATGCTTTCTTATATGAATTCTGCGTGCGTGTGCATGAGTGTGCGAGAGTGTGTGCATGACAAAGAAAAATCCCAACAATCTCTTCGGGCAAATAGTAAAACACAGTGTAAATAACGCAACACAGTGTATTATAGTAAAGGAAATCGTAGAAATAGTAAACAGCAGTGAAAATAGTATAATGTCATCGTGCAAATAGTAAATCACAGTATAAATAAAAGACCAGAGTGTATATATAGTAAATCACATCGTTTAAATACTATATCACATAGTAAAGGTTAAATCGCACCGTGTAAATAGTTATTCATAGTTAAATATCATATCACATTGTAAATAGTATAATTACACCGTGTAAATAGTATATAATAGTGTAAATAGAATAATCGCATCAATGTTACCAACATTGTCAAGTCAATAAAGACAGACACCAACACCTATCTACGAAATATAAACGAAAATTAAAGAAGCTTAACCAGTTTATATCTACTAATCATTGAAAACTAATTAAAGTAGAACATTCTCTTGAGATATTATGTATCGGTTCTGAGGTCAACGCTGCTAATGGTCAGCCATATCAATCTAAGAACTGACCACTGACCACGTAGTCGATGTGTAGGCTCTGTCTTAATACGTAATGCATTTACGCCAATAACGTCTTCACTAATTCACCTATGTATCATTAGGTCTAGACTATACAACATAAAGCTGTCTTTATTCGCTTACTGTTTGATATTAAAGTCTTAAATCTTATTTTAATATCAATTATTTATTGCAAAAGCGAAGACATTTCGATGTAGCCATTTTGCCTGCTCGAAATAACAGCCAAAACTCGACCCAACGAATCATGGTCTTTGTGAATCTTTTTATTTCCCTTTACTCTGCCCCGCCAGGTTAGTAAAAACATTGTCATTCTAGTGTTATATTATTTTTGTAAAGTAATATACGTAATTATAAAATATACATATGAATGTATGTATGTATGTATATATATATTTACATTCATATACCATGTGTAATTACGTACATGGCGTAAATTTATAAACCACACAAAGCCGTGACAATAGGGATTTTTACTATCTTTCCAAACCATTCAGTCTACCGTCTTTAGTTCTACGCGAATGCGTACCAATAGTATTAAAGCTTCATCTGCTGAGAAGAAACGGAAAATTATAGAATTGGCAGAAAACTCCTCCGTAATTTGTAAGGATGAAAATATTTCAATAAAAAGCGAAATTAGGTTGAAGCCGCGCTGTTGGTGAATCAACTATCCGTAAAATTATTCATATTTCAAAAGTTTATGAAGAAAAGGGACAGTGTTCTGCTTCATCAACGAATTGCCAAAGAAGAAACAGAGGCATGGCAATGATTGATGTGGAACGTTACTGATCTTGTTCGAAGACTGCAATCAAAAGCGCATTTCTTTGGGTCGAGCGACCATCAAAACGGAGTCTGTCATTTTGTTTGCTGCAATCGAAGACACAAAGACAACTGAAATAAGGAACCGAAACTAAAGAGGTAACTAAACGAAACCTTTACTAGAAGTTACGGATGGGTAGATTGATCTCGAAAACAAACTGGAATGTTCCTGGCTTTGGATAAAAGAAAATGCACGAGGATCAGTTAATTAGGATTTTATTCAATATAACCCCCTCATAGATTCACACACTAATTGCGGCGGTCCTTCAGTTTTTCTAAGCCCTGTGAAAGAACTCGTAAGGTTGGGTCAACAACGAAGTTTTTATCGACACCCTTAAACTCAGCAGATGTTTTGCGCCCCTCCCTCCCCCCAGTATTCTCGGACAATCTGCAATTCCGTATTTTGTGAAGTTTCCTGATAAATATATCGGAATGCTCCGCTGTGGTTTGGTTTCGAAAGGTGCACACTCGGCGTTTGCTTTTAGGATATTTGTTAATCTGTACAATGTAAACGGTCTTTTAGTCGCACGTTGCTTAGTGAAGAACAAAAGGTATATTTCGTAAGAGAACATTTTTTCAAAAGAAAAAAAAAAAAATGGAAAACGAAAAACGAATAACAAACAAAAATAAGACGGAAAGAAAACGTACAGATATATTTGGTAAACAGACTTACGCACGTTTATGTAGTGAATGTTCAAATTCAAATGCGACAGCCGTTATAATAATAATAATAACAATAATAATAATAATAATAATAATAATAATAATAATAATAATAATAATAATAATACGAAAAACAACAAATATATAAATGTATGTGGTTACAAGAAATTGAATATTATTTTAAATACGAACAAACATATCAAACAGATCAGGTACGTCGATGTGGGATTTTTATTAAGCTGTTTGTGAAATGGCTGTATAGTTTTACAAAATGGTTACAAGTCTAGATCAATGGAACCTTTTAAAGGAGACGAAATCACATGACATGAGATTACAAAAATGCTATTACTCGCTAAAATTCCAGTGTAAACAACGACTACATTTTCGCGTTTAAGCCGTTAAGTAATGGTTTTCGTAAATGTTCCATAGTGACAATAGAGAAAAATATCCGATACGGACAAGTTGTATCTACCGGTTGGAGAATATAAACATTAATGAAGGGACTGCGTCGGCATAGCCATGATCTTGGTCAGTGAAATAAGAACATAGAACTAAAAATGATGCACAAAATTCAAGTATATGCATCCACACATACACACACATAGACATACTTACGTATGTGCAAATGAGTGTAGGCATGGTGAAATCTTTTTGCCAACGTAATGTGGCGGTCCTGCGCAGGACCATGTTACTGTCTTTTAACTTTAGAAAACCATGTTTTGCAACTGGCTATCTACTCGTGATCTGTGTCTGAAATATATTATGAGCAAAGGAACGTAATTCTAGCCACTAGCAGTACCAACAGGCCAATGGTTTCTTGCTAAATTCCCGTCGTCGGTGCTGGACAACCGGGGGAAGTGGAGGAAGGGGAGGAAGGAATGTTGAACCATTCCTCCACTTGCAGTCAAATCGCCCTCTCTGGAATGTTCATAATTCTTTCCTCACCCTCCTCCCCATCCCCCACAAATCCCCCTCTCAGGAATGTTCAAAATCCTCCCTTCGCCCC
>NC_069000.1:5170177-5171935 GCF_001194135.2 Octopus bimaculoides
GCTCAAATCCCTCTCTCTTGAATATTCTAAAATCCATAAATATCACAGAACCTTTTTACTCAGAGTTCATCTTTCCCGTTCGTCGGAGAGTTGTAATTAAGAATCGGACACGAAATTAAATTTATATTTATAAATATATTATATAAATTAACAATACAAATTTGAATTTGGCTTCTTTTCATTGGTCGTTTGAACAAGCAGATTTCTTTTGTGATATTTTTTGTTAAGTTCTTGTGATGCTTTTGCAGTCTTATTTATAAATCATATTACTCTACCTTCGGTATTCCAGTACTGTTTCATATTTATGTGCTTCTTCCGACATATGTACCTGCGATACATCTCAGATGCATTTGTCTAGCAAGCACTTTCATCTAAGATTGTTTCAAACTAAAATAATTGCAGCGCCGAAGGCACATATTTGCCATTCAACAAGACACATAAATATTAACTTCACTTAAGCAATTTATTTTCCGGTGTCGGAACTTGCATCGCACAAATTGTAACCCGGTCACCAGCGATACTGTACTGCATCTGCCTGGAATGTTGTGAATGACAAGGTCGCAGCTGTGACGAAGATTTTGACATATAATGATAAATCGTTAACTGAAGTTAACAATTTTTGAGTAGTTAATATATTTCTTAAATAGATCTCGCGATAAGAAGACAATAATTCATGTATAACAGAGTTCCTAGAGAATCAAAGAGAACAGTGAAAAAATTTATCTGCTTATATAGTGATATTCAAAACCATAAATACTTAAAATTATTTAGCAGTGTAAAATAGAAATTTGGCCATATTTATATATTGTAATATTTCTAAAGAAACATTAAGATATATGTAATGTATAATCAGTTACAACTGGAAAACCATTATTATTTATGTTCGGAAAATATAGATGTCATAAACAGAAATATGTTTTTCATAAACTCATTCAATTCTAGGGTGAATATGTTTCAACGGTGAAAGCAAAATATCAGATGTAGCAAAGATTTTAATTCGGATGATCATATTTTATTTATACATAGAGCGCCCGTGTATATGTGCACGTGTGTGTGTGTGTGTATGAGAGAGAGAGACAGAGACAGAGAGACAGAGAGACAGAGAGAGTGCGTTTACACACGTATGTGTGTATACATACATGTATATACACATATATCTATGTGTGTGTATATGTATGCATATATATATACAGACATATATATATATATATATATATATATATATATATATATATATATATATATATATATATATATATATATATATATACATACATATATATATACATACATATATATACACATACATATATACATACATACATACATACATTCATACATACATACATACATAGATATATAGATACATACATACATACACACATACATATATATATATATGAAAATTTGCATAGATTGATCGATAGATAAGTAGACATGTAAATATTGATATAGATAAGAGTATATATCTTAATGTGTATATGGTGTGTGGTGTGTGTGCTTTCTGTATTTCCATATGGCTAGGTGTATCTACATAGACTACTCCACCATATTCATATATGTTTGTACATTTCTCAGAGTTTATGTATACTTCGATGCAATTAATGGCATTAGCAATTTTATTGTATCAAATTTCAATTTCACACCTGCTGATAGGAATTAAACAGTTTATATAGGCAAACGATTCTCTCTCCCTCTGTCACTCTCACTCTCTCTCTGTATATATATATATATATACATATATATATATATATATAT
>NC_069000.1:5171945-5173021 GCF_001194135.2 Octopus bimaculoides
ATATATATATATATATATATATATATATATATATATGCTTATATATATGTTTATATATATATATCTATATATACATATATATATACACATATGTGTGCGTGCGTGTGCGCGCGTGTGTGTATATATGTGTCTATATACACACTCATATATTCATATAAATAGGCAATGTTTGTTATTTATAAAAATGCAACACTTAAAAAAAATCATTTCAACGTATTGCAGGTTCATATATATAAATATATTGTCTAACTGTTGTCCTCTCCTTGTCACTCTCTCTCTCTCTCAATCTCTTTCTCTTTCTCTCTCTCTAACTCTCTTTCTCTCTTTCTGTCTTTCTCTTACAAACACGCCCACACACTTCAACGCACACATATATGCCTACGTATACGTGTGTTTATGCGAGTGAGAGAGCAACGTATGTTGATCTATACAAACACAAAACATACAAACACACATACACACAGACATGTATATATATATATATATATATATATATATATATATATATATATATATATATATGTAGACACACATATATATATATATATATATAAATCTATATATGAAGAGAGTGAAGGAGTTTGAAAGAGTAACAAATTGAGAAAAAGAGAGAGAAATATTATTTACAAAAACTATCTTATTTATGCACATTTTTTTCTCCTACAAGAGAAATTTATTTGCATCGTTGGTACAAATGGCCATTACGGTGGAGGCTTGAATATGCAAGATTCGAGAAGTTTCTACTGTTATATCGTTAAACAGTGACGATTTCAAATTAACCACCGATGTGGGATGCTTTTCGACTAATGGCGATACAATTCTCTGCTCTTTAGCACTATATTCACGTAAAATAATATATGAAGAAGCAATCCTCTGGTCACTAATAACGAATTCGTGACAGTTTGTGCAAGTGTCTTCCAGTACAACCTCGGGTCCACCACAGCCTTGTGAGTGGATTTCGTAGGCGGAAACTGCAAGTAGCCTGTCGTACACACACACACACATAGATGTATGTATATATGTATATATAAATATGTATATATACGCATATATATATATATATATATATATATATA
>NC_069000.1:5173349-5176744 GCF_001194135.2 Octopus bimaculoides
ATATATATACACAAATACATATATGTACATACACATACACACACACATACACACACCCACACACCCACCCACACACACACACACACACACACACACACACACACACACACACATATATATATATATATGTAAATGTATATCTACATTCACGTATATGTAGATTCGAAACTAAGTGTCATAGCTCTCTTTGTAGAAATAACATTTCATTGACTTTTATTATAATTTAGCGCGAAGAATGACGTAGTCATATCTCTGTTTAGTAGCAAAAGTCATTATGTATGCTCTGTGTTGTACTTATTTCAGCTAGTATCAATATATCTAATACAAGTTGTATCATAAGCTATCTGGAATTTAATTATTTTTCGTCGTATCTTATTTATTTCCGCCTTATTTCCATGAGCGTTGTAATATTCTCCAAACAAAATATGTTAACACTATTGTGAAGTTAAACTTAACATAATTAATGTAAAAGATACGTCAGTTTTATTTAAGTCTCAATATACTTATGTGTACATTTACCGTTGGATTATTTTCTGCATTTAATCGATGATAGGTTAATCACTGCTTCACGACGCATGGTAAAAGTTTTAAATCTTATTGATGATGTCGAATCAACAATAAAAATCATCTCTCTTCTCTGTTTACACGTTGGTTGTACTCCTTACAAGGAAATGTAAGGTGCTGTTTCATTCGATGGCAAATTAATGTTGATGAAGAAGGCACGCAATTAAAGCGTAATGATGAGAAGTCTCGCCTCCTACGATGCACGATATGCTAAAAATGGTAAGGCTTTATCCTCGAATATCACACCAGCATATTGAAATATGAAGTGCACATTGTATTAGGTGATCATATTCGCAATGCTAACACGAAAGGAAAACGACAGCAATGGATGGGAAACAACTGAACAAAAGTGATTGAGGCAAATATAGAATTAGCAAGAAAAATTACAACAGGAAAGGCAAAAACAACAACGTGGTAAGTAGCTTGCTTACCAACCACATGGTCCTGGGCTCAGTCCCACTGAGTCGCACCTTGGGAAACTGTCTCCTACTCATAGCCTCGAGCCGACCAAAGCCTTGTGAGTGGATTTGGTAGATGGAAACTGGAAGAAGCCCATCGTATATATACGCACGTTACCAATTAGACCAAAACTATTATTCAAGTGCTCAGCCTCAAATTTCTAACCTACCCACAATATTCTCCTGATATATCGTTTCTACATTATCCTCCTTTACGGTCGCTCTCTAATGATTGCTCAGCGTTTCATGCAACAACGATGTGCAAGTCAAATACACGATTCGATGAATTCTTCACCTAAAAAGCGTGTGATTTCTACCGTCAAGAAACTGGCAGGTTGATGGAATGCTAGCAAGGGGTTGTCAACATTCAAGGAGAATATATTATTATATCATTCACTGATTTGTTGATATACCTGAGAATAAATAAGGTTAAAACAAATGAAATAAAAACGAACTGACTTATTTGATAAAACAATGTATATGTTTGTGTGTATGTGCGTGCGTGTGTGTGTGTTTATGCACATATATGTAAGCATATATATGTGTATATATATATATATATATATATATATATATATATATATATGTGTGTGTGTGTGTGTGTGTGTGTGTGTGTGTGTATGCACATATATGTAAGTATATATATGTGTATATACGTGTATGTGTGTGTATGTATATATATATATATATGTGTGTATGTGTGTGTGTGTTTGTGTTTGTGTACAGCGAGAGAGGAAAAGAGGGGGTGAGTATGTGAGGGAGTGACAGCTGCTCTTGAATTCAAATTTGCGAGTGGAGACGTTATTTTGCAGTAACCAACATAGATTATTAGTCTGTTTTTTCGTGAATTTTTCTGTATTAAAATTCCTCTATTTTTGTTGTTTGTATTATGTTAACATCTGTTTGATATCTTTTATTAAGCCAAAAAAAAAAACGGAAAAAAACAAAAACAAAACAAACAAACAAACAAAAATAACAACAACATCGCACATAACATGATTGTGTTCGTGATTCACAAAACATCTTTTTTTTTCTTTCCTACCACCGTCAACACAATGAGTTTCACCTCCAACTCCATCCACCAGTACAAATATAACCAACACCACCAACACCACCACCACCACCACCACCAACAACAACAACAACAATAACAACGATAACAACATCAATAATAACAAAAACTCAGTTTGGCTTTTCGAATTTAGTAACTACTTGTAACATTGTTGTATCTTTGATTTTCGTGGAGGCTTTTGTTTAAATAAATAAAAAAAAAACGACAACAAAAAAAAACATTTTCAGAATTTTTTTCTGTATCCTTGTCTGAAATTCCAGGATAGATAAAAGGTTTTACGAAATCATTTCTTGTTTGTCTTTTCTTCTTGTAGAAATGTCGTTGGTGGCGGAGTTGTCTTTACAGAACTTGTTTCTTTTTCTATTTTTTGTATTCTGTGGTAAATCCCTAAACACACACACACACACACACACACACACATACTAACGTATTCCTCTGTCTTCTCATTGCGACTTTCTAGTAAAGATATAACATGAACAAACGAAAAAGATGGGGAGAAAAATCCTGCATCAACTTCAGATTATAATAAATAGCAGTTTTACTGGAAATGCTTCGACGGAAATCAAATGAAAGGAGATTAAAAGGAAATGGAAGACTATAAAACAAACTACGAGGAAGATGTTATTTATTCAACTCACAGATTGAGACGATAAAATATGTAAAATTTTGTGCAAATAACAATAACAACATCTATAATAATAATGATAGTAATAATAATAATAATAACATTAATAATAAGGATGCTAATAATAATGATAATATTAATGATGATGACGACGACGACGACGACGATGATGATGATGATGATGATGATAATCATGATGACATCTGTCAGGAATGATACAGGAGGAATTTATTGGAAACGAGGAACTACATATTTTATCATTCCTTGGGTTGGAATTTACCGTAATATACTTACTTGGACGAGAAACTAATTTAGACCGAAATCTGCACCGTAAATTAATGTTTGTAATATGTATCTGTGTGTGTCTCTGTGTATATACATATGTATATATATATGTATGCATATATATATATATACAAACATATACGTACATACATATACATACCTACATATATTTGTATATATACATGCATATATGAGTACAGGACGTCAAAAAAGTGAACCAAATCAGAAACGGGAACATAAAAAACAAATACATGGAAAACGAACGTTCCCTTCATCAGTTTTCCCCTGTTCTATCTACTCCGCGTTTCGAACGTGTACATATACATACATACATATGCATATAAATATACATACATATATGCATAAAAATATATATATATATATATATATA
>NC_069000.1:5177269-5179736 GCF_001194135.2 Octopus bimaculoides
TATATATATATATATATGTGTGCGTCTATTATTCTATGGGCATATGAACGTCTATATTTTTATGGGCATATATATATGCATGTATATATATATCTAAGTGTATGTATAAGTATGTGTGTGTTTGTATCAAGGTATATATAAGCGTGTGCATATATTTATATGTATGTGTTTATATGTATGAGTGCGTAGTTTGCAGAGATAATTCCCATTTGGGAGACTGCTAGAAATATTGATCTATAGGAGAGAAGAGCAGAGGTGACATATATCAAACGTTAGCAATTTAATGTATTCTCTGATGTTCATTGGGAAAATTTGTAGCCGAAACTGTGTCACGCCTCTTCTGCGTGGCATAAACACGAATTTTACAATTGTATGGATAACACATTAGTAATAACTATTATAAGATTGACTAGGTGTTGTCAAAGGAAGTAACCAACGTTAGATTATCAACATCATTAAAACTCGACCAACAGTCGTTTTACACGTTATGAATTACTGAAAATGGTAAATTCTATAGGCTGTCTCTCATGGCTTTAAGAGCTTGAAAAGGAAGATAAAATTTTCGTTGGAAATGTAGAATTTGTTTGAAATGATGCGGAGATGTGACGTATCCTGTCTGATAGAAGTGTTCCATTCTGCTTTCATTGGCTAGAACAAAAACTAAAATATAGAACACAGCCAGACTAAAAATTTGCGTAATTCTAATTTTGTGGTTTCTGTTGATTAAATGCTTCAACTGAAAGTAATAAAAATGCA
The DNA here is from genome assembly GCF_001194135.2 of Octopus bimaculoides. NCBI lineage: Eukaryota > Metazoa > Mollusca > Cephalopoda > Octopoda > Octopodidae > Octopus > Octopus bimaculoides. Next base: position 5,178,026 of record NC_069000.1, read on the forward strand.
GTATACCATTTTTATTAACTGACAAAGTTCGTTCGAATATTCGCATGTTCGTAGATTTAGTCTCCATCTACAGTAACTCATCTTCCTGTTCTTCTACACTGCAGACAAATAATTGGCTCCAAGCAGCAGCAATGTATCCTCGTAAAGTTCTTAACAAAGGAGTGTTGAAGTCTGTGCGACACACACTGATCGCTGAAGAATAAATGGAAATGATACTCCAGACATATGCAATGTGCACATATACATGAAATTTAAAGATTAAAGAAAGGAAAATAGCATTAAGTTAAAACCTCATTACAAGAGACAAACAACAGCGCCTACTGACACGAACTGTCAGGGCCTAGACGAATTGATTCGGGTCGAGAAACCTGTAATAGTGCTGACCGTCACTCATGACCGAATATGGTCTTGTATAAGGGATTTGTTTTTTTAAATTTTTTTTATTAATTGATCTCGGCTTTCATCCTTTCGGGGTTGATTAAATAAGTACCAGTTATGCACTGGAGTCAATGTAATCAACTTAATCCCTTCTCCGAAATTTGAGGCCTTATCCTTCCAGCAGAATGAATTATTCTTAGACAAGAATAACATTGACAATGACTGTTTCTTGCCAGTTAAGCTATCGTCAGTCTGCGATGCATTGAAATTAAACTTGTGTTTATATAGTCTCGTTTTTTCAGTTAAAATCTTCTTTGCGTATGTGTGTTTCAGCGGATTGGTAATTAGGTTGTGTTAGATACTTGTTTTGGGGAAGATTTTATTGATTAAATTTGAGATTATGTAATTGTTTAAAATTTATTCATGCATGTAGAACTTTACAAGCTTGAATAGCTTCTAAAGAGTGAGATAAACCCAAATGTTAACATTAAAAATTTCTCCAGCGTACCTCTCTATCACAACGCACCTCACAATCTAATTACCACTCCATTGAAGCCTACAAACGTAAGGAAGATTTTAACTTATCATGATTAACTAAAAGGCATCGCAGTCCGATGATGGTTTAGTTACTAGAAACTTCGAAGTCACTCCCAATAAACTTCTTGTATAATAACGATAATGCAGTCCAGGAGATTAATGGATAATCGTTTTTATTAGAACAGAGAGAGAAGACGAACTTCTTTCAGTTTCCATCTACCGGAAACTACTTCCATGACATTGGTTATCCCACGCTTGAGAAGAAAATACTTCCTCAAGGTGCCGCTCAGTGGCACTGAGCCCAACTCCACATTATTGGAAAGTAAACTGCTTCAGCACAAAACCGTGAATTTGCCAGTAAAAATAAAAATAAACCATGCATTCGCCTGTTTAGTTAAATGTACGAATCGATTATTTTCTTTAAAACAAAAACAGCGAATAATTTGGAAGGTTATTTGGCTGCTATTGGAGAAAGTTGAATGAGTATACATCTGTTTCAGACCTATATCACTGGAATGGTAGCGAATTAATCGGTAACCATTTTAGAAAAGAAAAAAGTTTCTAAATGAAAAAAAAAAGAGAAAATTAGATTCAGTGGATTTGTTTAAAAGTTCAATAATTGTAAAGCCACATCTGCAATGGAGATCAATCGATACGTTGTTAGAATATTTAATATTATAACACCTAAATGAATTATCAGTATGAAGAAGATAATTATTTTTTGGTCTTCTTTAGCTTATACAAATTTATGGAATATGTATGGAAAAAAAAAGTTTGCAAATGTATAAATATGTTA
>NC_069000.1:5180070-5182644 GCF_001194135.2 Octopus bimaculoides
TATATATATATATATATATATATATAATATTTGTGTGTGTGTGTGTGTGCGCACACATATTCTGCTGTCGATAATTCTGTAACAACTACCAGATCGTACAATAATTGATTTCATGAAATAATTTTGTTCAAACGTATACGTATGAAAGAAAAGACAAAATATTAAAAAAATATTATTTAAAAACCCTTAGAACACAACTAAGCTTTCACTGTTATAGTTTTCACTTGTAGTATCTCTAGATCTCTCTAGTATTTGAGACATCAATTATTTATTAACAATGGGCGTTATAGGGTTAACTAATTCTTGGACGACATCTGCAACGATAAGCAGTTAGTAAGTAGGTGCCGGAATATTTAATGCCGAAAAGCATTAAATGGTGAATGAGAGAAGAATATAGTATATAACGAAAAATATAATCAATATTGTTCTTTGACAACATTTTGTCTCTTATGTATTATTAATACTGGCATATGTCGTTATATGCTTCTGATGCAAACATGTAAATTATATACGTTTCGTTTTATTAAGCGCAAATTTTCATAATGGAATATTACGAAACTTAACAGTGTTTTTTTTTTGTTTTTTTAATAAAACAGCCATAATGATTTCGTTGATTTTTTTGTTTTTTCGTTAAGAATCGAAACTGGAATTTGAGTTCGATACCAACGTGGGGTACATAAGGTACCTACTTATGTGGGCGTTTGTTATCATCTCATCCTAGTCTAATCAAAGGCTGGTAACTGAGAGATTCTGTGGAATTGGCGGAGACCATATGGGAAAGAGGCGTTTGCATATGTTCTATTGTACTTTTACTTGTTTCAATCATTTGACTGTGACCATACTGGAGCACCAGCATTTACTCGAACAAATTAATCTCTCAGTCTCTCTCACCATCATTCATTCTCTCTCTCTCACAATTCTCTCTCTCTCTAACTCTCTCTAGCTCTCTCTCATTCTCTTTCTCACTTATTCTCTCTCTCCCTCTCTCTCTCTCTCTCTGTCCCTCCACCTGGCACATACTGGATGTGCTGCTAGGTCAAACATTGAACTTGGGAGTGTTTCCACAATCTTCTGGTTTTCGGTGCCTGTAGAGTGGGTAACCCTCATCTCCCGTATGTTTCTCGTGGATAAATTCCCTGGGGAACCGCTTGATTCACTTCTTGTGCTCCATGCACGATGATAAACGGAGGGTGAATGGGTTATTTTCCTTGGCTGTTAAAGAAAAATATGTGGTTATATATGTGGAACTGTTCTAGGGACCATAGCCATCCAATTGTAGAATTTTTGCATTAAACTTCAATGAGCGTAGTAAGACACTGGATGTTACTTCAACATGATTGCAAAGTTTCACGAAAATTCGTTAACGGGTGTAGACGGCAACTTGACACAAACAGATATCCATATAAACAACACGCGCTTATATGTGTAAGGATGACATACGTGTGTGTGCATGTGTTTGTGTGCGTGCGCCTTAAGTCAAACGAATGAGAAATGGGTGCTGATTACATGTAAAAGATATGTTTTTATTTGTGATAGTGTAAATCCTGAGGCGAAAGTTTCGATTTCACAACATTTGATTTCCGAATTATTTATTTCCTGATTCCTGCTGGAACGAGTATTCCATCAAAGGCAATCCAGAAATGAACACCGCATCAATTACTTTCGAGCCGTGACATTTTGTTTGTCCAGGATTCTGGACAGGATCCGATATCTGCTATACGTTTTTTAGACAGTCAGTGATTTCAGAGATTTGTCGCGGCTCATAACTGCTGCTACTTCTAGCAAATGCTGTGACCACCTAGAATCTCCCTCGCGTCTAAACTAACACCTTAGATGTGTTAGATTTTGTCATTAAATAAATGACTTTTCTTTTATCATATCGATATATCGATATTTAATTAACATTGAATCATTTATATTTCATTTAAATTACAGTCAAATGTCTGTATTTTTGCTTTTCTTGTTTTTCTTTATCTTTGCTCCTCGATTAAATGGAAAATGGCGCACTTGGGACTGCCTTTTCCATTCATTATCAAACGTGCCAAAATCGATTAATAAGGCTCTTATCGATGTAACATTAAAGCAGCAATTGTTGGTTTATTACTAATGATAATTTCTGTCTTAAAAAGAATATCGCACATTGACGAAATCGATTAGATGACGGACCAGAATATATGACTGGTAATTCTTTATTCGCGATCAAATATGACAAAATCGATTAATGACATTGATTGATATTACAATAAAATGGAATTTTTAAAATTTATTATTTGTAATATTTTGCCTTAGAAACCACAAAGCCGTAACTTGGTAAATGATTGAAACAGAATAGTGTATGTATGGAGGATACCTTATGTGGCCTGGTACTTGATTTATCGTCGTAGATTTGGTGGATGGAAGGCTAAACATCTAAAGTCCGAAAGATTGAGATTCAGGACCTAAACAGCCGTATATAAGTCATTCATCCAGCAATCTCCAGATTCAACCAATCACTCATCAGATGACCACAGCAGGGGGCAAAAGTAAGGGAAACGCTTCACAGATGCCTACCGCAACAATATATATATATATATA
>NC_069000.1:5182654-5188069 GCF_001194135.2 Octopus bimaculoides
TATATGTATATGTAATATGACTGAATTGAAGGTTGTAATGGCTTCTTGCAATCTTCACATTTTCCCTGTAGGTGATCTACTATTCTACTTCAGACGACTACAATAATTAAATATTAATTGATCACATTGGTATAATTTGAGGATGAAAGTGTCACAAATCGATTAAACCGATTTCAATATATTATTGGTATTTACGTTAATGTCTGGAGAGCGATAAAAATATTAAAAATCGATCTGAGTAATTAGCAATATTAATAATAATAGTAGTAGTAGTAGTAATAATGATAATAATAATAATAATAATAATAATAATAATAATAATAATAATAATAATAATAATAATTCGTTCTACTATCGGCACAAGGCTTGGAATCTGAAGGGAGGGGGCCAGTCGATTACATCGGCCACAATACTTGACTGGTACTTAATTTATGGGTCCCGAAATGATGAAATGCAAAATCGACCTCGGTTGAATTTGAACTCAGAACATAAGGACAGACGAAGTACCGCTAAGCATCTCGCCCGCCGTGCTAACGTTTCTGTGGGAGAGGTATATGATTTCATGCTGTCGGACTTGTTATGGATATGCAAGATTAATGGATAACTTCCCGTTGCCGTAAAACCCCTTTACGAATGTCCTGATTGGTGTCCTAAGGTAAATGGTATTATGTGGAAAACTTCGGCACGAGTTTATATAGTCAACTGTCCATTTTATAAACTTTAAGAACTGAATTGAAACGTAGAGCCGTCGTGAAACTGGTATCACAATCCATGGATGTAGGATCGATCGGCTTATACTCGCAGACAACATGGTACAACTTGGCTCATCAGAAAGTGATCACTTAACATTCAATGAATGGGTTTGCTGTGAAGTGCTACAAGTCAGGGATAGGAGCCGGAATCGAAACCTTGAGATAGATAACGTTAACGAAATAGCGAGAGCCATTTAGCTGGACTTATCAATGGCGTACATCGCTGTATTGCCTTCAGAGAATTCAAGATTAAAATACAGAAGCTATCAAGAATACAGTCAAGATTCATTCGAAGACATGTAAGCTATACCAAGTTCATTTATTTTTTTCCTTCTCGTAATGTCGGCCAATGCTATTAAGGTTGTATTGGGAAATTTAAGAAAATATTGGAAATCGAAATTCGATCGCATTTAGATATTTATGCTTTTCTTGGTAGTTTTCTGTTTTCTCTTTTGTTCGGTTTCACGCGAAGAAGAACGCCTTTTCCTGTCTTGCGTGTATTGTGTGTTTAAGTATTAAAAGGGGGTGGGGAAACAGAAGAGAAACTACTGGCATTATTACAGCTGTGATTACACGTTCGGTGAAAGGTGTTAGAGAATCTATTTCTTTCACTCTTCCTATGTATATATATATATATATATATATATATATATACGTATGTATGTATGTGGGTTTTTATATGTGTCTATACATACAGCCACACACACACAAACATTGGAGAAACGATGAGATGGTTTCCATTTGAAATGATATAAAAAGCCCGTCATATGTGCATACGTACATTCTGTGTGTATATATATATATGTATATGAAGAGGAGAAGAGAAAGACAAAGAGAGGAAGTGAAGCCAATAAAGAACTGGAGTCACTGACACATTGCACCACCTAGCTGTGAATGTATAATAATGAAGAAGAGATGTAGCATATTTTCAGAGAAATTGGATATTTTATTGACTTCTGGCAGACATACTTAAACAAAAATAGACACATACAGGGAGGGGCATATGTATAGAAATGTGTGCTTATATATGTGCGCGCGTGCACGCACACATCTATGTATATATGTATACCTATATATACACACACACACACACACACACACATATATATATATGAATATATATATATATATATATATATATATATGTATATATGTAAGTATATACGTGTGTATATGTGCATATCTATATCCATATACACTCGCATGTATATAAATGGTTATACGTGCATACACACACACTTATGTACGAGCACATATTCTCACACAGAGTGGAAACGCTGTTTGATCTTTCTTTTTAGCGTTAAACGGTCACCATCTCACCAGTTTGGTATCACCCCTTCCTTCTTTATTCATCTATCACCGCTTCCTTTCTCACCCATACGTTGTGACCGAGACAAACACAAGAGTATTAATATGGTAAAAGATGCCTAGATGTAAAGCCGTGTGGTTCTGTGGTCAGTGTGTTACATTCACATTCGCAAGATCATTGTTTCGAATCCTAGACTGGAGATGCTCTGATTTCTTGGAGCAAGACACCGTGTTTCAATTTACTCCATCTGATGCAGGTGTAAAAGTGTAACGCTGTGATTGAGTGGAGATCCATCAACGGCGAATGTGGGCCTGACTGCCTAACTATTGTAGTGGCGCCATTCGAATCCTAAACGCCAAAAATCAATGCGAGGAAGCGGATTGTGACCAGTGGTGTATAACAACATAGTTTGTTCGATACATTACTACAATGTGATGCGTGTATTTATACTTGATTCAAGAAACGAGTCTCAGGTTCATTGATAGACCTGTCAAAATTAACAACTAAATCGTCTCTCATATCACATCCTGCTAACATCTGTACGGTATAAAATAAATTACCTTTCAGTGTTGTGACCCACTGACTAATATTTAACATTCTCCTTTAACAGCAGCAGTGCATTAAAGCGCAAGTATTCAATATAAATACAGAACGGATCAGGTAGTCGGAAAGATTATTTCAGTTCTAAGATTAGTTTTCAATGATCCATATATTTGACCTAAATTTTTGAGCCTCAAATCTTTTTTTATTTATTTCTTGATGGTAATTATTTCACTTCACGTTAGCCAGTAATTTTCATATGGAAATGCATTGATATCATGCCATGAACTGGGGCGGGAAAGCAGAAAATTAGATAGATAGATTGATTCGTTGATAGATAGATGTTTAGATAGATAGATAGGTAGATTAGAGTGATAGATAGCTAGACGAACAAATAGACAGATAGATAGATAGATAGATAGATAGATAGATAGATAGAGAATGCGATGGACTGATCCTCAGTTTCTTAATACATCCAGTCACGATATTCGAACCACTTAGCTGACAATAATATCTTCGCCAGAACGGGCCGGATGGACAAATATATTTTAAAGTAGTTTCACCTTTCACATATTCATCAAAACAGCCGCAGCAACCCATCCTATTCTTAATGCAGGATTAACATTGTTGCTGATGCTGTATAACCTTAAAGCCAACGCTTATTTAGGAAACCTATAATGGAAGATTTTCCAACCGTGACAATCCAATATTTCTTTCAGCGTAGTGTATTTAATATACGAGATTATTCCATTGTGCCACTCCTCGTTGGTGGTCATTCTTATTTAATCGACCCTGGAATAAGAGAATAACGATGGAAGTTAGTAAAGTCGTAAACGCCACTTTTATTTATGCTTACATAGTATAACTAGGTTAATTATACTTCCATTATTTTTTTTTCTATAGTGGAGGCTCAATAGCCCAGTGGTTTTGGCCAGCGTTCTGTGTTCAAATTCCGCCGCGGTCGGCTTTGCCTATCATCCTTTCGGAGGCTATAAATTAAGTACCGGTTGCGTACTAGGATCGATCTAATCGACTGGTCCCCTCCCACAAAATTTCGAGCCTTGTGCCTAGAGTAGAAAAGATTGTAGAATTATAACCAGTACCCTGCTCATAAATTCTGAGAACAAGGAAGCGGCAAACGATATAATGGTAACCATTTTTTCCGGTGTGCTAACTATTCTGCCAGCTCACCGCTTTGACAGTAGCAAAATAATAACGAAACTACTTCCATCTCCAAAATCATGACCACCACGATGAATGTGAAGAACTGGAACCACAACTATTGCAAAGCATTTTTTTCTAGCGTTCTTGCGATTCAAGAAGACAAGTGTTTGAGTGTGTGCTCTCGTTCAACCTGCAAGAAATATCAGATAAATAAAAGATCAAATAAACATTCGAAGTCGACAGACTTGATACGTAAAGCATTATTTGTAAATAATTCATACACTTCAGACATCAAATCAAAAAACACTCTTTTATGTCCGTGCATATACTCAAAAATTCCTTTGGAACAGACACCAACTGCAGGAAATTGGCTGATGTAATCCTACTGTGATACCTGCACATCGACAGCATCAAATTTCTTAGTGCGAGTTCATACCTTTCACACGTCACTAATGTAGACTTGCTTTATTATTATAAGATTCACTACATATTCAATCAGTTTAAAACGAGCATTATAGACAGACGATGGTCTACCAGGTCCCAATACATGGGCAGGAGACAAAGTTGAAAAAGACTTCAAAGTATTCTCTTAAAGAATTCCATTACAAAATACTAATTCGGATCATCCTATCCATTGTAAATTTCTTTAATATGCTGCAGTTAACAACATGTGGATGTTATCTTGCTAGAAACGTTAGCCAATCGCTTCTGTGTATGTAAGCAAACAAACACTGCGATCGTTTACCTTCGGTAATACAAAAGAAATACATATCAAACCTTGCTGCAGAATGTCACAGACATAATCCAATGAGGTGATAATCTGCGAAGCAATAGATGTAAAAATGAAACATTCAGGAAATTGGAATACATATGCAAAGTCGCACCAGATCAACATGTGTGTGTCAGTGTGTGTCTGCTGCGTATGATGTAAAGAAAGAATGACGTCTACATATTAGATTCATTGGTAAAAATAACAGTTAAATCTCCCATAAATCACAACCTACTTCACAGTTTTAGAGGAAGTATAAACAAAACTTACCAGAAACATACGGCTAACGGTCATGAAGACAAAATGAGTCGGTTTGGAATTTGCTGGAAACTTAATAACTCGGCTCAGAGAGTACTAGACACTCCAATACCTAAGCTGTTTTAGGTCTACTACAAGAGCTATCCATTCCATTAATATTATTACTCCCTTGTATCTCTCTCTAGCACAACTTCTTCCTTTCTTTACCTCACTTTTATATGCTTTCTTCCACCCACTCTCTCTCTCTCTCTCTCTCTCTTTCTTTCTCTCCCGTTTACCCTTCCTCGGTCTCTCGTTCAATAACCCACTGTTTCTCTCCATATTAATTATATATAACTTACACCTTCTAATCCACTCACTCTCTCTTCTCTCTCCCTGTGTATCGCTTCATCGTATCTACATTCTCTCCCCCCACCCTCTATTTTTACATTCTCTTTCTATTTTATTCTCCTTTATCTCTTCCTAACTCGCTCAGTCTCTCTAAACCTTCACCACTCGTGGTCTTTCTCTGTCTACTCAGCTCTTTCCCATTTACTCATTCGCTGCTCTCAAATATCACCCACATATTCACTCTTCCCCATCTCTCTCTCTCTCTCTCTCTCTCTCTCTCTCTCTCTCTCTCT
>NC_069000.1:5188086-5195438 GCF_001194135.2 Octopus bimaculoides
ATATATATATATATATATATATATATATATATATATATATACATATACATATATATATATATATATATATTATACACACACACAAACGCACATACACACACACATATACGCTCATATATATATATGTATCCTCTCTCGTCCTCTCTATTCCATTAACATACTTTTCTCCCACAATGTGCCTCCCTCTCCCCCCTCTTTCTCTCTCTCTCTCTCTCTCTCTCTCTCTCGTTTTCTCTTCCCTGCAACACCGATCAAAGTGTTTCAATGCTTTAATTCTGTTGGCACCGACAAACGCAATTAGTCTCACTATTCCACAACAAATAGATGCGGATTGTGGGATGTCTATGCGTGTGGTTGCATGACTGTCTATATATGTGGGTATGGACATTAGTCACTCTCTCTCTCTCTCTCTCTCTCTCTAAATATATACGTACGAATCTGTGAGACTATAGGTGTGACAGTATGTTTGCATTTATAAACTTACCTATGTATTATGTACGTCCGTATCTACGTATGTAGGTGTGATCATATGAAAATATGATTGTATTTTTATATGTGTGTACATGCGTATGTAGAAATGGATGTATGTATGAATTATGCATGTGTGTGTATGTGTGAATGTGCAAATCTATATGCGGATGTAGGTCTATATATGCCTCTGTGTATGTGTATTTTATGTCTGCGTATGTTTTTCTAGCTTCGATTGTGTTTTAACATAGGTGTGCATAACAGATTGTAACAATGTGCATAAATTGAAGCCGAAAGCCATGTATGTAGCTATTGAATGTACATATATGTGTATGAGTGTGGGTGTATGTGTGGATGTGTGTGCGTGTGTGTGCCGTCACGTTTGAATGTGTATAGGAATGAGTGCTATTATCACTGTCTATATGCGTATGCATTTGTATATGTGTGGCTCCGTGTGTGAACATAGGTTGGTGTAGGTAGCATCGGTTTTACTGTTTAAATGCCAAAACTCTTATTAAATTACAGTGCAAATCTAAAGTATATCAGTCTACTCGGCATATGCAGAGGTCTGATCTAATGTAGGACGCTAGAGATCGTTGGGTTTTCTTACATGTTGCATATATACTTACACACGTATATATATATATATATATGTGTGTGTGTGTGTAAATATATACCTGGTAAGTAAGAAAGGATTGGACAGCCACGCGTTCAACGTAAACTCCACTCTTTATATACACATCCGTGTATATTTGTATGTATGTACATTCGAACACAAACAGTTACACATACATATGCACATGGAGAAATAGATGCTACTCACCAAGCCACTAAATGAAACGGCTATTATAACAAACATCAATAGTAATCCCACTGATACGATATAATCCGCGATCGATCATGTTGCTAAATAAAACACGCAGCATAAATTAATGCTTCCATGTTTTCGATATTGAATGTCCTACTGTTTTCTGTGATAATTATTATTGGGCAACAGATGGCGCTAACAACGAGAGATTAAAATGACTTCACACAACGAAAATGGATTCCCTCTCTTAAAACGAAAAAGGAAAAATAAAATATATAAATAAAACAAAGAAAGAATTCCTGACAAACTCAGCAAGATCATCGGATAAAGGTGTACTAGTCATTTGATGCAATGTGAATAATATATTCCCGAATCAGCAGTGGTGAATTTGTGATAGGCTATGGAAATCAATGGGAATAGCAAATGGGAGACACACACAAGCAAGCTAATGGCCCTTAAACAAGAGCTGCGAGTGGTAAGCTGCAAAATGTGTTCTCATAGGCACCGTATGAGTGTGAACTGTAAATTTGCATAAATATTTGTTGGATGTCGCAGTATAAAAGGCAATTTGAGGAGGAAAATGAATACTCTTGCTTAGAATAATGTGGTTGCACTTAAAGGAGAAGGAATATACGTAAGCGACACAAATGCAATCCAGAAAAATTAAATGAGCTCCAATGAGTTCTCCCTATTCTCCCTCTCCCCCCTCTCTCGTGTAGCTATATATGATATGTATATGTATTTATACATATATACACATATATACATATACATACATACATACATACAGAGAGGGAGAAAAGAGAGAGAAAAATAAGAGAGCTTAAGAGAGATAGAAAGAGAGAGAGGGTGGGGTGCGTGACCTCGAATTCTAGCAATATTCATGTTACTAGAATAAAGAAATTTAGAAACAGACAGAAGACTGAGAGAGAGGACAGGGGAGAGAGAGAGAGAGAGAGAGAGAGAGAGAGAGAGAGAGAGAGAGACGTATGTTGTGCCAATGTTACCTAGTAACAAAGAGAGAGACAAAATAGATTTTTCAAAGGAAAGAGACTTTTTACTTGCTTTTATATGAAAATTATTTCAAATTACTCTAAACTATTTCCATTGCAACGGTATCACCAGAGGTTCAATTCCTGAAGTTATTTAAGTCGATTGTAGATACGTCTGGGGTAACCTATATAGACAAACACCATGTTAACAACCATAAGTCAAATTTATGAACGAATAACAGTCTATCTTAGACAGGTTACTGTTCTAACACATTACATTTGGAAGGTGTTGATTTATAAAATCTACGGCGTGAATAAAATAGACGGTTGAATTTTTAGAAACATAAAAATTCTACTGAAAATATCGATTGTCTCAGACATTTGCACGCAATCATATTTGCGATCAGTAGTTGGTGCAATATGTCGTTAAATTCTCACCTTGCAATGCGGTATAACGTTGTGGCCAATACAATATAAAATTCCATCGATAAAGCGTATTATCCTGGGACAAATATTATAAACAATATTTCTGACATTTGGTTCATTCACACAAGGAATAGCAACAGACCATTCCTAACAAAATCTAACATCGAATGCAATCTTAACATAGAATTACGTAGGAAAATAATGGGTAGAAAACTCCGAGAGTGTGTTCGGTGCATGAAAAACAATTAGTAACATGGTTACTAACATACTGTACGTAGTGAAGCTTGGTATATTAGTTAATTACAATTACATTCATAATGAAAAAGTACCATTTATCTTAAGGATTAATGCTGATAAACATGGGAAGTAGGGATTATTCAGATTGTTTTAGGGGCCAGAATAAGAAATAAAAAATAATAAAGCTGTGTAGTTTTGTGGAATGAATTGCGTAGCTGATATGGAAACATCATTTAAATTCTACATGAAAAATTGTATCTAAGCTAGAATATATATTTAAAATTGCATCTGTGATTATTGGGATACTTGATAATGTAGCTTGCTTCAATGAAAATAACCAACGGGTTAAGTGAGACATATTCATGACTAAGGCTTGCTTATTCTCTCTCTCGCTCTCTCTCTCTCTCTCTCTCTCTCTCTCTCTCTCTCTCTCTCTCTCTCTCTATGTTACTGTTTCCTGTCTAACCAACAAATCAAATGAAGTATTTCTTTGGAATTGTATTTCTTTGGAATTGTATTTCTATTGTAGTGTTTATGGAAGACCTAAAACTCATGTTAGACACGACAGGAATATTTAGTAATTGTCATTAGCATGAATCTATTTTTTAATAAGATTTTGTTCCAAACAAGGTTTGAGGTCACTGTAGAGTAAAGGACAAAAACAAAAGAGATTAAAGGACTGAATATTATAGAACGACGGGAAACAAGACGAGGGTAGTGAGTTCCAGAGAGCAGGGTTCCATCTACATATTTAAGGATGCTCTGACAGTTCATCAGAACAAGGTTCATGAAGAAATGACTATCCCAATCATTATTTTGTTAGTTGAGATTTATTCATGACAAGTGCTCACTACTCCAGTCATTCTTTCTATGTATCCTGTCTGCCCAACAAGCCAGCAGTGATCAGAATTTGTTCAAGTATAATGATGTTTGTGAAATACTTCGTATTTGTCCGCCGGAGCGACTAGCAGCATTTAATTACCTTTCAGTATGATTGATACTTGTGCGTTTACTTTGTATACTGTCAACCTCATCCCTTGTGTGCGAACATCTTCAATCTGGTGGCGAGACTAGGTCAAGACGACTAGGAATGCAGAATGATGCAGTGGATGGTAGACAAGCCACTATATGTAACTAATCCAAAGCAGAAAAGACCGGCAAATAAAGCGGTTAAGAGGGGGTTCCTCAATCTTTAGTGCAACTCCCAAACCAGGACTCATACACCGGATATAATACTTAAATTTCATCTTAAACGCAGGTTAAAGTGTATGATATATTCTCTCATATCAGTAACGCGTCCTGTTGTTTGTCATCTCTCATGTTACCCCCGGAAGGGTTACAGACCGAATTTTTAAAAGTTGTGTCACTTAAAAATAAAAGTAGTAATAAAATTGACGAAAATATCAAATCAAGAAAAATAAGTTGTGTATGATGTCATTCGAAATACTTATATTCATAAATCAACCAGATATTTTCACTGCGATCAACAGGTAACTACCAACTTATCTCATTCAAAACGGCAGGTGTGTGCGAAACACTGTTCAAAGAACTCTTCTTCCTCTCATAATCGCTCTCATAAAAGATTACTACCAAATTGTTATTATTCAAATGAAAGACGCATTTATGTTTAATTTTCGGAGATACACCTGCCAGGCAAGTGGTTTGATCTGAGAGTGTTGAAACTAAAACAATTACAGCAAAGAAAACACGCATTGTCAATTCAAAAACACACAAAGGCTGTTAATTTCACTTAAAAATTTATTATCTGACGTCAAAATTCTCGGCGTTCCGCCTGCGCCTGGTCACAGACACGATTTCACGGCATTTATATCTAATATGTTTTATCAAAACGATTTAGTTTCATCTGTGACTTCAAATAAATACAGTACCTTCTGGTTTTAGTTAGTTAACTCGACTTATTCTTGTGATGAGGTTGACAGTATACAACATTACTCATAAAACAAAACTGTATTCATTTAATTGATTTTCCGAATCGAATTCTATACTTCCCTCCTTTACTTTCCTTCTCTCCTCACTCATCTTTTCCAATTTAAACGGATTCTGATCCTTTGAATACGTAACTATTTGTTTCAACCTGATATACTCGTTTCTTTTCTCGTTCCCGATATTGCAATAACCAATTCTCAGAACTCTATAGTTCCTCTGTACAATGAAATTCAATTCTAACCAAAGCTAGTGTTATTTATCATTGATCTCAATTTATGTTGAAGCCAACTTTGGTTTTTATCCTTCCAGGATTGATCAAATACTTGTCAGACACCTAACTTGGTGTACATCACTTACAATTCCACTCAAAAAACTGCTGACCTTGTGCAAAATTTGAAACCATTATTATTGATATTCTCCGCCTATAATACCAATAACTTGTCAACCCCACAGACCTGATTATAAAACACATTCTAATCGCAACCATTTCTTCATTCTTAACAATTTATATTTCACAAATATTCAATCTTGGTACTCGTCTCCATTTTCCACTAATGCTGAACCACTTGGGTGGATAAAGAGCAGTTCGGAAGCAGACAGCAAGATCAGGAAGGCACAAGCATGGAGAGCTTGTCACAAACCCAAGAAGGTCTACAACTCCAGATTGCCAAGGCAAATCAAAGTCAAGCCGTTCATGGTAATTGCCGAATCAGTGATAGTTTCGAGGCCCGCTTCGGTCATGACTGACCATGGGATTGCACCTAGAAAGTTACCCTCCAAGGCACAAGCCCGGGCAAGGTTGTTTATGGAAGACCAGTAGTCGCCCATTCATACCGGCCTCCCTCTCTCCTCACCACCAGTGTTATCCAAAGGAAAGGCAAAGGCCGATACAGCTTGGCACCAGTGACGTCGCAACTCATTTCTACAGCTGAGTGAACTGGAGCAACGTGAAATAAAGTGTCTTGCTCAAGAGCACAACACGCATCCCGGTCCGGGACTCGAACTCACAAGCTCACGAGCGTAAGCTCAACGCTCTAACCACTGAACCATGCGCCTTCACAGTGAGTTTACTACATGTAGTCAGGTTTTCTCTAAAATTTATTAATGCTCACAAAATTCGAAAGGATCTTGAGTTAATTTCTTCACCTAATTATACTTTTCATTCATTTCTTTCTTCTTATCTTTCCTCTTTCATATCTGATTACAGTAACATCGGCTTCGTTTTTATTTTTCCGTTGTTTTTGGTTCAATATATATTAAGGTGCGGTGAGTGTATTATCATAATGCAGAGGATGCCTCGTTTGTATTATCGAGGAAAATGATGGATGGCAAAACTGAGCTCAGCGCCTGGTTTTACAGGTATATTAAAATCGATAACAGCGGTGGTGGTACATGTTTTATTTTATAAAGAAGAAACAGATAGTGGTGGCAATGGTGGAGGAGTACGATCAGAGATCATGTGTGTGTGTGTGTGTTTGTGTATATGTGAATGTGTTCTTGACTTTGTCTGCATGTAGGTATGTGTGTAGGTTGGGTCGTAAGGTAAGGACAAGCGCGAAGTAACAGGGTTGGCAGAATTTGTGTGTGTATGTCTGTGTGTCTTTATATATATATGTATATATATATATATGTGTGTGTGTGTGTGTGTATAAATATATAGAGAGGGAGAGAGGTGGGAGAGGGAGATAAAGGAGTAGTTAAATAGATAAAGGATGTATATGCGTTTGCAAATATATGTATTTAGATATGTATATATGTGTGCATATATACGTATACACACACACACACACACACACACACACACACACACACGCACACACACATATACATATATATATATATATACCTATTTATCAACCTACTAATCTATTTATCTCCATGTATACACAAGCACACATGCGCATACACTCACACACACAGCCACACGCATGTATATATATATATATATATATATATATATATATATAAACACACAAACGCATCAATATGAGTTTACGAAAGTATTATTAGCCTGACGTCATTGTATTTTCACTTCCGCCATGTTAATCTGTAGAACATAAAGAACCTCTATAGTTTGATGTAGTGTACATTGTAGCTGACGTTACATTCCATATTGCATAACACACATTCGGAACTTTGGATAGCTTCTACTGAAAATCTATAAATCCCGTGATATTTGTTTAAAACATACTCACATAGAGATAATAATGGTAAAATGATTGGTGCCATGACAAATAGAATATATATTGCACCAGCAGCACCAGCAGTTGCAGTTGTTTCGAAATGAAACAAAAATACAAAGAACTACAAATATCCCAACAAAACATGAAGACATGAACCCGAATAAGCAAATAGAAACATATTTCTTATATGCATGCATACTTAAGTGAAACAGAATGTATGTATCAAACACACACACACACACACACACACACACACACACACACACACACACACACACACACACACACACA
>NC_069000.1:5195448-5195905 GCF_001194135.2 Octopus bimaculoides
TATATATATATATATGCAATGTGTGTGTGTTTATGTATGCATGAATGTATGTATAAACGTATCTTTGTGTATATATTTCTGCATATATAAATATATATATATATATATATATATATATATACAAATATATTTCAAAACATATAGGGGCATGTATATTAACACACTGATAATATATATACATGTCTTGTAATACTTTTCGGATTATTTCTCTCCCCTCTCTCTCTCTTTCTATCTATCTATCTATCTATCTATCTATCTATCTATCTATCTATCTATCTATCTGTCTGCCTGTCTGTCTGTCTGTCTCTCTCTCTCTCACCTCACATACGTACTCAAATACATCCTTATGTCTACGTGTTTATGTGTGTGTAGATATGTATGTCTATTTAGATACACGCACGCATACATATATATATATATATATATATATATATATATATATATATATATATATATA
>NC_069000.1:5196385-5199017 GCF_001194135.2 Octopus bimaculoides
TAGGGCGAGAGAGAGAGAGAGAGTGTGAGAGGTAGAGCGAGAGAGAGAGAGATAAAGAGAGAAAGAGAAAGGGAGAGGTAGAGCGAGAGAGAGAGAGATTTAGAGCGAGAGAGAGAGAGAGATTTAGAGCGAGAGAGAGAGAGATAAAGAGAGAAAGAGAAAGGGAGAGGTAGAGCGAGAGAGAGAGAGAGGTAGAGCTAGAGAGAGAGAGAGAGAGAGAGAGAGAAAGAGAAAGGGAGAGGTAGAGCGAGAGAGAGATAGAGAGAGGTAGAGCTAGAGAGAAAGAGAGAGAAAGAGAGAGAGAGAGAGAGAGAGAGAGAGAGAGGTAGAGAGAAAGAGAGAGAAAGAGAGAGAGAGAGATACATATTCATGATGAATATATCAATATCTCTAAGATCTGTATATATTAGTTTTGCGTATGTCCCTGCATATGCCAAAGCTTCTGTGTGCGTCTACACCCTTAACTCAATGTTTGTTAGTGTACATATACATATATGTCTGTGTGTGTGCACGTGTGTGTGTATGTTTGGATGTTGGCGTGTGTTCGCCTGCGTGTAGAAAGAGATTGTCTTGTATAGAGACGATACTGTTTCACCATCAGGAATGTAGAATTGTGACTCACATATGTTTCTTTTTCGTTTCTTCTTCCATTTCTCTCTCTCTTACTCTTCCCCTCTCTCCCTCTATCACACACCCACTTTCTGTCTCCCTCTCTTCGCAAGTTCGATCTCAGCGACTTTACCGAAATGTATGATCGAGTTTACTTGATGTGTTTTCTGACTGTGTTTTCAATAAATGATGGCCAGCCCTGTCTAAAGACATCTGAGGAGACATAATGGGGCAAAAACTTTTCCATACTCAACACAATTGGTTTCCATCTTCTCAAACATGTCTAGCATTTTTGTTAAAGAAGGAAGAATTATATAACACGGCCCTTTTTTAGTGTATCTCGGGACAGTCATTCTGCTAATAAGAAGCACACACGCTGATTGTATTTCAGTCGTGTGAAATTTGCCTCACGACTTTAGGGAACTAATTCTGATCTATAAATGTTGAGGTTGCTGTGAATAAACGATACAATCGGACACATTAGATTGATTTGCTCGTGGGTCTATAATGCTGTTAAGACGCCCGTGATCGTTATCTCTGTTTCACCACACATGTTCGCATAAGGAATCTTGCAAACCAATTACACGTATGATAGAACCCTTGCTAGGGTACAAAAATGCATTCCATTAATATAGGAGCAAGCGTGGTTATGTGGTTAGCAGTTTGCGACCCAAAATGCAAATTCCACCAAGGCCAACTTTGCTTTTCATCCTTTCGAGTTGCGTACTGCGGTCGATCTCATCGACTAACCCCTCCCCAAAAATGTCGGGCTTTGTTCCGAGAGTAGAATAATATATAGTATTTAAATTTTCTTCGTATGTGAATTATTTTGGAAATTATGATGAAGTTTTCGAAAAGTCCCAAATGGGGATCGCCCGAAAACAGAATATTTATCTTTTTCTATTCAATTTCAATAATAAACAATTTAGCTTTTTGGAAACTATTTTATCGAATGCCTGTGTCTATGAAATACCTTTGAATGATTAAGATCGGAAATGTAAAAAACAAAAAAATATATATATATATAATAAAACGTTTTCAAAACAGTCAATATGTTTTAGTTCAAAAATTGCGATTTATGACTGAAAATGTCCTCTAGAATTATGCAGAGCTAATAAAGAAAAACTTCAACTTTTAAATATTGTTAAACACATCTCTGCAAATGCAACGTACACAAGCAATTCACTTTAAATAGAACGAACAACGGGCAAATGGGGCTCTTGGCAGACAGTGGGTTAACTAACAGTATGATCATCCTTCCTACTTGGGGAGGGCAAGGGTCGATTACATCGACCTAAGTGTTTCACTGGTAATTATTTTAACGACCTTGAAAGAATTAAATGGAGAGTCGACCTCCATGGAATTTGAACTCAGAACATGAAGATGGGTGAAATACCGGTAAGCATTTCACCCGGCCTGCTAACGATTCCGCTTCTGCCAGCCCGCAGCCTTCGACTCCAATATATTACTGGTGTTTTCTTGAATGTATAAAACTAACTACACCCAGCGATGGATATTAAACGCAGAATACAGAATTAAAAGTATGTAATTATACACCGTAAGGCATTTTAATCCAACAGCTTACGACTTCTACCATTTCAACCGCTCTCTATGAGAATCATAATTAGATTTCTTCGATTGGATTCGTAGACATCTTCATATTTACATTTATAATTTCGTTTCAACGAAATGAACTTAAAGCTTGTCTATCTAGGATTTCATCACTTTGGCGGCGATTATTTAAAATGTTTCATATTTGATATATTTAATTATATTACTCTATCAGCACAACGCTGACAAAGATGGCAGCTTCGATGGATATTAATATGATTGAGTGCGGATCGAGGAGAGGGAATGTCATGCAAAAGTAGAGCAAAATTTGCACTTATAAATTGACAAATGGATCAGCAAAAACAGTCATATCTATCTATCTATCTATCTATCTATCTATCTATCTATCTATCTATCTATCTATCTATAGGCCTGTCTGTTTGTCTGTCTGTCTGCCAGTCTGTCTGTCTGT
>NC_069000.1:5199723-5203667 GCF_001194135.2 Octopus bimaculoides
TATATATATATATATATATATATATATATATATTACCGTAATATTATCTTTAGACAATAAAGTTCTAAATGCAGCTCTAAATATATAATGGTCACAACTGGAAACAACTAGATATAGCTTATCTTCAATAAGCAGGAGACGGTCTTAAAGATGGGAAGCCATATTAAACGATATCATTCCAAATTCATTATATATAAAGAAATACAGATGACATGGTTATGGTAAGAAAATATATAATCATAGGACTGATAAGGGAATAAAGAAAAATAGAAATAAGCTGACCTTGGGCTAAACAGTGATATCTGAATCACTTGTATAGCTAGTGGCAACAGTAAATATTAAACATGTTTGACTAGTTTTTCCTCTTATATTCTTTAAAAATTATTTATTTTATTTTCTTCATTTGAAATGTCTAACTTTTTGAAAGAGAAATATATGTTCTTGAAGATTTAAATTGAAAACAGTATATGAATATAATTTTCATGAAAGACTGAAATATATATTTATATTATTATGTGTTCATTTATTATTTAAATTAATTTTTTTTTTTCAAATTTGGATTAAACATACATTTCTTTGAAGTTTTAATTAAATTTCAGTTGGTGCTTTCGAATGTTAATTTAGGTAAATTTTATATTTGATTTTATTTTATTGGATTGTATTCTGCAATTCTACGACAGCAGCACAAATTTTGGTACATGAAAACATGTTAATATGAAATTTGAAAAATCATAGGAACTATAAAAAAAAATGTTTAAAAAATAGGTAGAATGAAAGCATGAAAATTACAGACTTGGAATGCGAAATGAATTATCGTCATCGCATGAATATGTCTTTTATACGAGGAAGAAAGAAAGAGGGAGAAGGAAAACGATAGAACGATAAAGAAAGAGAGAGGGGAAGAAAGAGAGAGGGGAAGAAAGAGAGAGGGGAAGAAAGAGAGGGAAATGGGGGGCATAGAGACAGAAGGAGTTGGTGCGAATGAGAAGGCAAGAGAGCTTTTATATGATCACTCGTAGCTAGAAACAGCAGCAAAATCTCGATCAGGTCGCAGCAGCGATTCTTAAAACGATTCATATTAGCTGTTTTTGTTATGCGTCTGCTGTGTCTAGAAAGAAGACGAAATAATGGCAGCTATGTGATCATAGTTCTGGTCCATTTGAGCTAAAGAAGAAGAAAGCCCCTAACATTAACAGCAGCAGCAGTAGCAGCAGCAACATCAAAACTACCAACATCAACAATAAAAACGATAGCGATAAATGAATCGCTGCAAAGAAGGGTGAGTCGCTGCGTGCTCAATTTATCTTCGAATAATCGTATAGAAATTAATATCTGCTCAGTCACAACTACGCACTTAAAACGTTGTGATATACATTCGATAATGTAAAACTCAATATCCGTAAAAGGTATGGTATAGATGAAATATCTTTGATTTTCTGTAAGGATATCTGCTATGTCATTTTCCATGCATGTCTAGATAACTTCATGGGAATCGAAATCTTCATCCAGCAATAGATTTTTAAAAATTTATTGATCGTGCTGGAATTATAACCAACGGAACGCTAGCGTCGTTTGAACTCAGAACGTAAAGCGTCACACAACGTTACATATGTGCGACCTAAATCGATCACTAGGTATCTTGAGCTGTATGTGAAGGAAGGGGGAGATTATTATTCAAGAAATCTACCATGCTAATAAATATAAGTTTCCCTTCTCGGGATACCGATGCTTGTCCAAAGAAATAGCCTCTGACTGTGTCGAGACATCTTGGAAGCAGTGCCGCCACAAGGCCTGCTGTCGGGATATAAGCTACTGCAACATATACCCTCCATAAATCCAAAATTTTATTTTGGAATTTATGAGAACAACTGTGTTTGAAGACGCATGTTGTCGTTGAATGCTCGAAATGAGGAGCACACAGACAGCCGACAACTGGTGAAGGGTCGTTCTATGTGGTTATTTGTCATATTTTCATTCTTCTCTCTCGTTGGTTGCGTATTTAACTCGTTTCTTTTCGTACTTCATGTTATCTACGCAGTTGGTGTCGTCCTGTAGTCATATATGCATATATATATATATATATATATATATATATATATATATATATATATATATATATATATATATATATTAAATTTGCGTTGCCGAATATGACATTTCATTTTTAAAGGAGGATTCTGTAAAAGAAAGGAACATTTGATGTCGTCGTATAAATAAGAAAGATGGGATGGTCACGGCTAGAATGTCTTTCATCTTACGTCTGGCCAACGACAGCAACAGTGACCTGGCATTTTAGAAGCGGCTCAAATTTGGGCGAGATTACATGAAATCCACTGTTATCTTAGAGGCTTAACGTCAGATATTTTATCGGTCGATACGGATACGTGATTAGAATACGTTAGTTTTACATATAGATACATACCCATTTATCAGCCTGTTGCAGACTACGTGTAGATCAATGAATATTATATGTTCCATTAAAAGACGAAGACGGTGGTTAGTAGTAACGTCGAATTATCGGTGGCATGCTTTCTATTTCTTGAAGTTGTGAGTTTGAATCTAGCAGGACATATCTTTGTCTCATCGTTTCGGGGTCCATAATGTTGAGTTTCATTTCAGAGCGGTACATTGGCCTAATTCTTATTCATCCATCCATCTCCTCCTCCCACTATCCTTGAGAGATCGTATTGGAGTATCGTTCTCAACCACCTCTGCCATAGAATGTTATCAGAAGCAGCTTTCATGAGGCATTGTAGCTGGATTTGTAAGCACGATCAACTGGACTATGGATATTATCCTTTTCCTAAAAGAGTGGTATGTGATTTGAATGATATTTGGAAGCTACTTTGTGCATCACAAACATTCATTAATTGGCTCCCCCCATTAGCCATGGGATGATTTAAAACAGAGCAGTGTATTAGGAATATTATAAATAGAGCCAAAACTAATAAATTTTCCGAAATTGCCATGCAATATTACAGAAGTAATTGTTCCTCGTTAATGCTATGTCGCTATGCCATGTCGCTGTCATAGAAATTAACGTTATATAAATATTTGGAAGTTTTAATTAAGTTATACACAGTAAAACATACGGCTTTATTAGAAAGTTTACTTGACATTGCTAACAATCGCCTTAAGGAATGATGTTGTTATTGCACTTCCCGAGGCGAGCTGGCAGAATCCGTTTCGGCCAAACGTTCGTTTAACAGTTCAAATTTTATTGTAGGGGTGTCCTACTAATTTAACTACACTCAGCAAAATCGAAGGCGCCCATTTTGATAACAACGATACAATTGATGTTTCTCCATCAATGTAGAGTTTTGATTCTCCACAAATCCTTATTATCTCTAACACATTTTTGTTAATGAACAATATAGCCGTTCAAATTTTCGATAAGTAATGTTCGGATATTTTAACGGCAGTATTCGTATGAATCGAAACGGAAAACAAAAACAAGAAAGAAAAGTGATAGAGAAAGAGAAAGAAAAAAGGAAAGTAAGAGAAGAAAAGCCAGGAATGGAAAGCAACTTTATTTGGTGATAAACTACTGGGTTAAAAGATTTTGTAAGCGAGTTCATGTGTGGATTTCATCGCAAAGCACACAAAGAACATCATCCGTATACACAGGTATACATACGTATATACGTATATACACGTACTTATATACGTATATACGCATATACATGCAAGAAAAAGGCAACAATATAGATACACATGGATGTATTCATATACGTAATCCAATAAATAGGGATTTGTATTCAAATATATGATATATACATAGCCATCCATACATACATACATACCTGCGCACATGTATATGTGCATATGTGTGTATATGTATGTGTGTGTATACCTACATACATAAATATATAAGCGTATATATGAATAGATAGATGAATATATATATGATGTTAAATTATATTGTATTATATCATATATATATA
>NC_069000.1:5204089-5206492 GCF_001194135.2 Octopus bimaculoides
TATATATATATAATGCTCATAGTGTTCGTAAGGCATTTGCCTGGATTTCAGATCCCTATTCCTATGTGAATATAATAAAGATTATGTATATACATATATATACATACATACATACATACATGCACACATAATATATACATACATGTACACACACACATATATATACATTTCTGATTCATGTGTATGAGTGTCGGATTGTGTTTGTACGTGGATGTACACTTGTACACTTGTACACTTACGTGTATTTGTACACATATTTCTGTATTAGTATGTCTACGATTGTTATTCTGTCAAGAAGTGAAACTTCAGCTAGCGATTGCCCCTGCAGAGATAGCAAAGAACCGTTAAGAGAGACCCCGGGATGAAGAGGTTGCATTCATTTACTACAACGGCATGCAGCCATTCTTTATATATCACATGCGATAAACGTGATACAACCCTATTGAAATATTGAAAGCCGTATTGCATGTAGATTACTGCCAGTGCTGGGTGGAAGCTGTAATGTTATCTAGTGAAAGGGGAAGAGATAATAGTAGTAATGGTAGTAGTGGTAGTGCTAGTAGTAGTAGTAATAGCAAATGCATTAGTTGTAGTAGTAGTAGTAGTAGTAGTAGTAGTAGTAGTAGTAGTAGTTGTTGTTGTTGTTGTTGTAGTTGGAGAAGGAGAGGAGACATAGATAACTGTTTACATATATATATATATATATATATATATATGCACACCTGTATACACACACACACACATATATATATATATATACATTCATACAGAAATGTGCATGCATACACTCACACGCACATACACACACAAACACAAACGCACACATATATATATACAAACACATTTATATGTGTGTGTATCTATATACATATATAGTACATACATATATGTGTCTTTGTGTGTGTATATATATACATATACATGTGTGTTTGTGTGTGTATGTACGATAAAACACTGGCATACATATAGACCTATGAATATGTATGATTATATATACACACACACACACAAGCACATGTATATCGTGCCAATATTTTTGCGTATGTCTGTGTGTATGTGTCTATATATATCCACAAAAAAAAGAGAGAAAAGGTGAAGGCCGTTGTGATAATAGTTTCAAAGCATCCCCCCTTTCTACGCCTCTTTCCTGGTCATCCTTAATGTTTCGCAATGAAGGTGCGAAAAGAATAGGATTACAAAGCTTTTGATCGATAAACTCGTGGAAAACTGAAATCTAAGAGGTTAGCTTGTAGTTTCTCTTTATACATATCGGAGGAGATAGGCGAAGAGAAATCAAAACCTAGCAGCATTCACAATCATTGTACGGTCGAAATAGCAGGTAAATCTCTCATAAAAATCATTCGAAGATTCATTGGGTAATGTGTCCTGAGGATCAGGCTTCAGGGGGAAAAAAATATTAAAAAAAAACGAAATAAAAAATCCATGTTCATGATTGAAGCCTCTGCGTTTCATAAGTGTGAGGGAGGTTAGGGAACCTATGACACGGAGAAGGACATTATATGCACCTACCCATGCAATCATCATCTCTGTCAGCTTCATCAGATTCAACACCACAACCGTCGACATCATCATTATCATCATCATCGTCATCATCATTGCCTTTGTATTGTCCATCGATATTATAATGATTATCGTCGACGTAATCAAAATCAGCGCCATCTTGGTAGTCTCCGCTGCTCCTCATTCTCCTTTATATCATCATCATCATCATCGTCATCATCACATTTTCATCAAAATCTTTGTTGACTATACCGTCATCACCAACATCATTTTCGCCGTCATCATCAGCGCAATCCTTCGCCTTTTCATCATGATCTCCGTGATCATCATCTCCATCTTCATCATCGTCGTCGTCGTCGTCATCATCCTCATCATCCTCCTCCTCCTCATCATCATCATCATTAACAGAAACAACAACAACAACAGCGCCAGCAGTAGCAATGCTGTTGAAGGTGGCGCCAATTTCTATTCTTTTTCGCCCCTTGTGTGAGTGTTGTGGTATAACATGGAAACGGTAGTCGATAGATTTGTGGGACAAAATATCACCTCCTTGCCATATTTAAAAATTTTGAATTACCTTTCTTCTTTCCTTACATCGATGTCATGCATTACCAGTCAGATACTGGTGTCGAAATAAACATCACTTCCTTCCCCCACCCTCTGTGTTCCATAATTATCTTGCTAAAATGAGGGAGGAAAAAAACACGTGCTCACATCCTGAGTATTGCTTACAGACAAAACATGTTGTAAAAACATGTCACGATACGTGTCTTCATAGGAAGAAACTATTAGTATGGTATGTTATATTTTTATACTTTTACATCAAATGATGTATATGTATATATATATATATATATATATATATATATATATATATATATA
>NC_069000.1:5207541-5210723 GCF_001194135.2 Octopus bimaculoides
TATATATGATTGTGTGGGAATAGATATATTCAATAGATCTTGTATGTATATATTCGGAAAAATCTCGTCTATGTCTCATCATTTCTTTTCTTTTTTGTGCAATGTAATGCCGTATAAACCACCTTACATTACACATTTTCAATTACATTTTAGCGTCATTTACACCCATATATCATTAAGCTTGTCATTGGATTTGAATTACTATTTATTCCTATAAGCGAAAAATATCATCTTTTCATTGCTATTGCAGTCGTTTATTCCTCGGAGTATTCCTAATCGTAATCGTATTCGTATTCTCGTCTTTATTGTCAGATTTTGTAAACGAAAGTAAACTGCTAATATACATACACACACATACACACCCTAGTACACACGCACACTAAAACATATCTCTCTCTCTCTCTCTCTATATATATATATATACATATATATATATATATATATATATATATGTATATATACATGTGTGTGTATGTATATATATGTGTGTGTGTGTATGTATACGTATATAAATATGTATGTGTAAAAGTGTGTGAGCATGTATGTGCGTACGTATATACACGTGTCTTAGATATTTAAGAAATGGTGGAAATTTGAAACGCAAGCGGGTATCATATTTCTAAAGTTTCTTAATAAATGGAGAAAATTTATTTGATTGGAGCTGACAGTTAAATCGTTTTTGATTTCGGTATTGACTGAGGATTTATATGCAATCATCGAATCGTTATTGATCGGGGTCCAAATCTCAACACACATCGGCAAGCTGAAATGTTTCTCGACTGTACATTTACAGCGGGTAGATAGATAATGCTTGAGAAATGTGTTCATCTTTTAATAAGATGCATGTATTCATTTCCAATCATGTAATTTATTACTTTGATTAAATTAAGTTCAAACTGTTTCATCTTTAACTACTCCATTTCTTCTTCAAACTTGTTTAATATTCTTCTCTCTATTGAATTTAAACACGAGGAAAATGCGGAAGTTCTTATATGTCAATAGTAGATATTAAATTTAACCCTAAACCGACGTAAAACTTGATTACGATATATTCAGCCATCGGTATGTAAAGTGGAGGGTGGAAGAGAGAGAATATGTGAAATAGAATTTCTATTGGACAAAATGGCGGCAAAATAGAAATTGATCTCGTCTTATTTCTCTATTGATATCACATCTGAACAAGCGCAGTTTATAAACATACAAACGCACACAAACGTACGCACGCATACAGATACACATGCTGCTTACATATACGAACGCAGATAAGCATGCACAGATAAGAGACACGCATACATACACATACGGAGATATTCACCGAGGAACATGCACATAGACACACACATGCAGGGACACATATACATGTACGCTCATACAAATTCATAAATGCGAACATAGACACTCGCATGTAACACCCAGACTCACGGGATATTTTAGAGACGTTAAAATGTTGAACAGAACCTAACAGATATGTGCTATGCAGAAAGCTGCAGTTTCTTTGTAGATTTCACATCCTAAATGGTACTTTCACACTTGATGAAATCATTTCAACATTCGAGACTTAATATTAGCAAAGATATATATTAGCTGTGTCGCCAACTGCTCATACGGAAATAGCAGGTTATGTGTTATTAAAAAAGATCAGCCTTGAAGCCAGCCTCGTTGTTGTTATATAACCACAGGTCGGGCCTGATTGAACAGGCTTTGATCAAAATGTTAATGATGGGTGCGTTTCTTCGTTTATTTAAATACGATTTATCTACAAATACGTTATCCATTGCCTTTTTTAGTAGGGTGAATGTAGTTCAATTCCACCGCGAAGCACTTTGATGAAATAAATTCTTCCATAATATTCGGTCGGCTAATGTCTTTGAAATGCTAAAGGATTAATTAAGAAGTGGAATGGCAAAAACCAGAATATCTTTGAGGGTTTGTAAGACTTGCTGGTTAATGGCTAAATGATATTCTTGGTTTGGAAGTCTGACTCGACAAATTAAATAATAAAAGAGTTCCCTGTATTGGTGTCGTCTCTTATTATTCTTAAGATACTCAAAGGTAAAATAGTGAGAAAGATGTAGGGAAATTTGGTAGGCAGAAATATTACAGGAGACCGTCAAACAGGCTGTAAAAGGCCATAGAAGACAGATCTAATGTGTCGTCCAGTATAGAACCAGCGTCCATTCCTTCAATCGTTTCCTCAGTTAGAAGGTCTCTGTAAGAAGGTCCTTGCCAAGGTTTTAGTCTGGGTAAAGTGTCCTCAATTCAGATTCTTCAGTCTCAGAGGATCTCGGTTACGTTTGCAAACTTATCTTCCTCACTCATAATTGCAAAGATAAACAATAAAGCATAAAACAGAGTAGGATGCAATTCCAGATTCGCGGATTGACTTTATATATATATATTATATATATATATATATATATATATATATATATATATATATATATATATATATACACACGTATATATACGTATATATATGGCAGATTTGCACACAGTCCCTGGCAATCTAATTCGGCCACAAGACATTTGTTTTCCGCGGTTATGGTAGAAGATACTTGCTCACTTTACCATGCACTGAAACTGAGTTCGAAAACCGATTGGCAGCAATGCCAACTTTTAAGCACACAGCCATATCTGCGTTTCAAATACACGAGACAGTGACGGCTGGAATATATATTCGCTAGAATATAGATTCGCCCAACGACGATTTTAGCAAAACAAACAATATCACTGCAATAGCCAGCACCACCGCCATCGCTAATAAGAACAACGACAACAACAACCACCAAAATTTAAGTTCTGTCGATTGAAGAATCTAGGTTTCATGTTACCTTAAACAGGAGGTAATAGAGAGCAAATTGGACCAGAATACAAAGCAAGGTTTGTTTATAATTTGTCAAACGGAGTTATGGTTCTTTGGAGCAGAAAATTTGCACAACATATTAATGGTTATTTAAGAGGGGTTAAAGAACTAATGAAGTGCTTTCACAACTTTTTTCTATTTATCTTTTGATGTCTCTTTCTCTCTCTCTCTTCTCTCTTGTACATACATATATGTATGTATGTATGTATGTATGCATGTATGTGTGTGTGTATGTATATATATTTATACGTATATATATATTGTATATATATGTATGTATGTATATATATGTATGTATGTATATATATGTATGTATGTA
>NC_069000.1:5210933-5215261 GCF_001194135.2 Octopus bimaculoides
TATATGCATATACAGACATATATATTTAAATACATATATACATATCACTATAAAAGCTGTATATATATGTATATTTGCATATATATATACATAACATAATATATATATATATATATATATATATATATATAATATACATATAGTATATATATATATAATATATATTATATATATATAACGTATATTATATATATAATAAATATAAATTATATATGTAACATATATACATATATACATATATATATATGTGCGTGTATGTATATGTGTGTATATGTGTGTGTTTGGGTTTTCAATTCCACGCACACACACACACACATCCAAACATACTCACACATACAAATAGATATCTTTTACCGTATACACATTCGTGCTGAACACTAATTTCATACGAGAGATGCACACTTGTATTTTTATATTTGTCTGGAAGAATGGACACAGAAGAGAAACCGTTTTGTGAACACCCAATCATTGTAGATAAATGAACGTCCACAACTAGCAAACATATTATATATCAAAAGAACTTAATAGGAAAAAAAGTGGGTTGTATATATTTGAGTTTATTAATGGCAGAAATGAAACAACGCGATAACTATACAAAGAACGTCAATAGCAGCAACGGCGACAACTCAGCATCATGAATATTAATATTAATATTAGAAGCAATTTAGAACAACGATTTAAATTGCTACAAAGTATACTGCATGTGTGTGTGTGTGTGTGTGTGTGTGTGTGTGTATGTTTATGTGTGTGTGTGTGTGTGCCTGTGTGCGTGCGAGTGTGCCTGAATATATATGCATATCCATCGCAACTTGCGAGTTGGTATCTATCTATCTAGCTATCTATCTATTTATCAATCTAAATATCTGTCTATGCATCTATATATATATAAGTAAAAGAGAGATACAGAAAGGCTGGTAATTATACATACATTCTTACGCAAGCACACTCATATGCATACGCATACATACATACATATAGACACACACACACACACACACACACACACACACACACACACACACATATATATATACATATATTAATATATATGTAGTTGTATAATTTTAAATGAATGTATCGTGTATATATTTGTTTTCTATTTGTTTGTGCTGTTTTTTAAGTATATATCAATAGACAGATTGCTATATTGATAAATGAACGAATCTGAAGAGCTTACATATATTAACATTATATCACACACATACGCACACACACGCACATACACACACACGCACACACACATATATATATATATATATATACATCTATCACAAATGATATATCGCATACACGATGTATCATACACATGATATTACATATATTAACAGGATCAGAGCATAAAAGTTATAACTTTTAACCAAATTCTTTAATCATCTCCGTTTTGCGTGATTCTAATCTGCTAAATATGGATAGACAAAAATCAGTAAAAATCATAAAAGAATAAAAACATCATAGACACTTATGGTAATAAATCAGTAAATAAATTAATGACGTCATTTCATTTTTCTATAGTAAATGTACGTTCATACTTGTCTGTGTATTGTAAGTATATGTATGTGTGTGTAGTAATAATAATAGTTATATGATAATAATAATAATTTATTCTTTTATTGGCCACAAGGGCTTACATAAAATACCATTAAAAGTCATATATTAACATCAAAGACAAACATATGGTTATACAATAGATTTTCGCGAGTACACAATATAAATAACAGTTAAAAATTAAACAAATTAAATAGAGGAAGCGCTTTCCTCGTGGAAAAAAACCCCACAAAAGCCTGATCAACAGGACAAAGCCCCTTCTCTTGTTTTGTTTTTTTTTGTTTACAGGTGCACGCTCAGAATTTGTCCTTTCACGCTAGCTATTCTTCCAACAACAACAATAATAATGATGATGATGATGATGATGATGATGATGATAATAATAATAATAATAATGATGATGATGACGATAATAATAATAATAATAATAATAATAATAATAATAATAATAATAATAATAATGATAATAATAATAATAATAATAATAATAATAATAATAATAATAATAATAATAATAATAATAATAATGATAATGTCCGGTCTTAATGATGGTTGAAACCATTTTTTCTTTTATTCATTTAAAATCGTCGCACTTTTATTTTGATAAACATATATACTTGGCTTAGCGCCAAAAGGACTCATAAATTTCAGTCAATATTGTCAACCACGAATGACGCAAAGACATAGAACAGCAGGAAATGATGCAAAGACATATATCGCACTTTTACTGCTACAATTAATGTTTTAATTATAGTTGAAGGTATTTAAGTTAAAATCTTAATAATATATTTAAGAAATCATTATATTAGTGATTGTAAAACTTTCAATATTTACATGTAATTATTATTATATTATCATTATATCATAGCGCAATTATCATTATTCCACAACATACTTATTGCAAGACTCATGTTAACGCCGCGATTCTTTAAGCAGCTCGCTGTTTGCTTTCATTATTTATCAATTTATCAACAAGGTTTCAATTCAGTTCTATATTTAAGAGATGAGGATTTTTGCACGACGAGCCGATGTGCCCCGAGTCACCGTTAACCTGGAATCACCGACCAGAAGACCGGCCACACAAGGACGGCTCTATGAGGAACAAAACTTCTTACGGTAACGCTCTCTCGGATCTACGGAACACGCGAACCCATCGCCATGACAGGGGTAGAGCGAGGAGCGGGAATTATGACATGTCGGATTTCTAAATAAGAAGCTTCTCGCAGAAGTGTCATTTCAGATATTTAACAACATATAAGATATTTTATATTCACTTTCAATTCATTATCCGTTCTCTGGCTACTCACCTGTTAATAAAAATGATGAAAATTATTAACTGATAAGATTTCAATGTTTCCATGGTGGCTTCTGTAATTTTCTCTCAGTTTCTTTTCTCGACATGTTGAATATATGTTTCCAAGGCATAATCGTTGCTTGATCCTCTGACATAAGATTTCTTTTGTCAACTTTAGATAAAATGGTTCTTTTTATATATTGAATTGAATGCTTGTAGCAATATTGCACGTGGTCTATTCTTTATATGGCGTTGTCATGGCTGCAGTACGAGAGAAATGAAATTAGACTTTCACTAACTTGACAAAATACAATAGACAATATAATAGATAAAATAAAGCTATAAAGCATATATAAGTTTGTAAGTAGATACTTGTGTGTCCCGAAAGGCACCCGAACACAGAAGATAAACATATGTATACACAGGCACATATATGCATATATGTATGTTTGTATGTATGTGCAAATATATATATATATATATATATATATATATATATACAGGGATAAACAACCCTCAATTCAAGATCCTTTAATATGTCACCTGAAGAAATGAATCAATGAAGTTGATGTACCCACTGCCCACAGATATTGCGGACTACACTGTAATCATACAAGAAATACGGACTCTGATCCTAAGAGACATGTGATTTTTGGAAATGCGTGTAGCGAGATATTAAATATTTACAAATTCCATCCGAAGGTTATTTCTAGTAAAACTATATGCACGCATGTACGTATGAATGTATGTACGCATGTACGCATGTACGTATGTACGTGTGTAAGAATGTATATATGTATGTATGTATGTATGTATGTATGTATGTATGTCATTATTCAGTTTATTTGAAAATTTCTTGCCAATAGAGAAAAACCGTTTTCTAACCTAGTTTCAAGATTCCTTCATTAGAATTTCAAGAACAACGGGGTATTTTTATATGTGTTTATATATGTATGTACGTATACATGTATGTATGTATGTGCTCATGCATGTATGTATGTATATGCAGATTTGTATGTTTTATGTATGCATTCTCATGCATATAGTTACATATCTAGACATGCTCATGTATATTTAAATTATAGACTTCTGGAAAGCTTTGTATGTATATATGTATGTATGTATGTATGTATGTATGTATGTATGTATGTATGTATGCATGTATGTATGTAAAGCGTTTTTACAGTGGCGTTCGAAGTAGATAGATAAATAATAACGTATAGAATTTCAGGTTTCAAATAAAACCTAAGGGTGTAACAGGTCGAATTGTTTGCAAGCACACATACCCTTACATATATACATATATATTCAGATATACATGTGCCTGCTTGTCTGTATGTATGCATGTATATGTGTATATGTATATATATATATGTATGTATGTATGTATGTATGTATGTACTTATGTATGTATACATACGCATCAGGGGTCCCTTAGCGATGTAATTATTCATTTAATACAAACTCTTTCAACTTTTCTAAATGTTAT
>NC_069000.1:5215922-5217558 GCF_001194135.2 Octopus bimaculoides
TATATATATATATATATATATCACAGTTATATATATATATATGTGTGTGTGTGTGTGTGTGTGTGTGTGTACAGATAGTTATGTTTGGGATTCCTTCTTCTTTATAAGTCTTTGATCATATATATTTGTTCGTAAATCTTTTATTATATGCCTTTGATGATAACTCTTTCATCATCTCGTTTCCATCGTAAGGATTTCCCTGTGCGTCTTTGATCATAAATCGTTAATCAATAGTCGTTCCTCATATGTTTTTGATCATTAGATTTTGATCAAGTGTCTGCTCCTTGTTAACCGATTTACAGCTAAACAACAACAGCCGATCACAGAATCGATAAATATTACCGAGCAAAGTGCGTTTTCAAACGTCCAAGCATTCTTCATTCCAGGGAATATATTCCAAGTAAGAGATGTTATTACTGTAAAAAAGGCGAAACCAGTGGAGATGCTGTCTTACTTATAAAATTATTTTTATGGCAGGATCATGATAATATCAGGACAAAATTCGTTTACAAATTTAATAACACGCACTCAGACACATAGCTTGTGTCTTTTTGAAGTCCCGTAATGCGTACATTTAGTCTCAAATTTCTATGCTTAATTGCAAAATGGCAGCTTCAAGTGTGAGTACACATTTCGGCAATCCACATCATATTATATTGATATCCAATGGTAACAGCTGTTGATATCCATGAAATACTATATTCATGAACACTGTACATATACAAGTTTATGCGTGTGTGTGTGTGTGTGTACTTGTGTGTATGCGCTTGTGTCTGTGTGTGTGTGTTCGTGAACTTCAAAAGTTTTCTCTGGTAACTGTGATAGATAAGCAGCGAGGGAAAATGTGAAGTACACCAGAAAGATATTCCTCTGAGCCTGCGAATTTAAAACACTCTGTATTGTAATCTTTATATGTATTTAAATTTACCTCCATCACTACAGCTCTTAATTCAAATATTATTTTCTTTGTCAGTTTTAATCATACATAATTCATGTGAAGAAAAGTCATACATATTAATCGACCTACTTACCTGGATAATTTTAATAATTATATGCCAGATCGTATATTCCATAACAAACTAATTCCTAGAAATTCCAAGAAATGGTTTCTCCAATATCATAATCAATATTCTTATACTTGGCGTTTTAAAAAGAAGGAGGAGGATATTCGATGAAGGCTTGACAGCTGTTTCCAGCAAACGGTAGGGCGTTCTAAAGAGTTTACTGTGTGTCAATAAGGAATGAAGAAAGAGATATTTCGTTACTATTTTTAGAAGATACAACGAACAAAAAGAGCGCCTTGTGTCGAGTAACCTACTAATGTCCTTTTTATTAGGGTAGGGTTTAGAGAGCAAGGGAGGATAGGCTGCTATTTCTAGGATATATCTTAGGACTACTTTGTCACCGGTTAGACCAAAAAGATATGCTTCAACAGATTACTGAAATAATGACAAAATTACGAACCTAATTATCTTAATGGATACACATGTTCATAAGTATACATATATATTGGCGTGATTATACATATATACGGATACACACACACACACACACACACACACACACACACACACACATATATATATATATATATATATATATATATATATATATATATATATATATATATATATAT
>NC_069000.1:5217802-5220147 GCF_001194135.2 Octopus bimaculoides
TATATATATATATATATATATATTTGTATACATATATATACGAATATTTAGAAGCACGCTGACACACAAACACACATATACATACATACATGTATGTGTGTGTGCGTATGTGAGTGTGTGTGTGTGTGTGTGTGTGTGTGTGTGTGTTTGTATGTATACGTACAGACATGTAAATGACAAATGTGCGACAACGGTGGCGACCGTACATTTTAAAGCATTGGGATATCGAATTAAATATATATGCATGCAAACAGTAGGAACAAAGAAACGTTTGTACTGATTCAAAGCGAAAGTACTGTTGTAAATAATTTAAATGTGCGAAATGGAATACATGGAAGCAGCTTCAAAGGAAGGTCGCTGGCAAAACATAGCAAGTAACTTTACGATGAATATGGCGCGTTGTTTGTTCTGAACAGCATTCAATGTATGGACAATAGGCATGAACGGATGTGCAGCGAACACGCATGCTCACACACACTGAGTCACAAACATACACGGTCGTACACAAACACACATACGTACAAAGTACAGAAACACAAAGACAATACATTACAGAAACGTAACAACACTTGACATTTAGCTCTAGCAAAGCCGGTCAATTGTAACAGCTGTTGAGCATTTCGATGCACTGATACACGTAATCTATGTACGCCATTCATTTTAATCAATGGCAAATTTCACAGCTTATGCAACTTCGCTGCAAATTTACTTGCTTGAATGTATATCTTATTCCTGGTGAACAATTGCTGATTGTATATCACGAACCATTGCATGTAAAAATAATGTCATGCTATACCCCATAAGTGGCTTCCAAATGCATGTTATGCGAAATTGGCAAAACTTTGTTGAGGTTACATTCGTGTTTCATGTAAAATACAGGCCACGTGAAAGACATTTTACGTCAGGTTTTGGAAAAGTTTTTAATGCCAGGACCGAGTTTATTTCTATCTAACTTCTTCTGCGAGGTTAGGATAAAGTAGAAAAAAGAATAATTCTAAATTTCCATTTGAAATTTGTAATCCCGCCTCGTGTTTTGTGTGGATAATTATCTCCCTTGTATTAAGATCGCCGAGATTACTCGGGCATATGATGACGTGGAATTGAAATAACAGCGAAATATCGCTATCCATCGCTCTCGCTCGTCTACAGGGCGAGTTGCTTCACCTAGATTGAGGCATTCAGTGTCTATTTTTAACAACGGGTCCTGAATGTGACTTTTCCCCTGGCGCAATCCCGTAGCTAATAAGCGCATAACCAAAACACATGCACTCAGTGTTTGACATAGCTAATACATGTGTATATCTGTGCGTGTGTTTCTGTATGCATGTACTGATATAAGATAGAAAATCAGTGGAAGAACGCACGCGTCGAGTGATTTAAAGATTCATTTGCATAACATTTACATTAATACTCAAGAACCCCCCAGGCAAGATGCTAACAAATACCAACAATTCTTCAACTAGGATTAGAATCTCAAATGATGCACTATCATTCTATTTCACTGTATGTGCGTATTTGTTTGTGTGTAAATGTATATGTATGTATATTCAAAAATCTAATAAAATTTTCACTTGAGTACTTCTAAAGAAAGATGCATTACGTTATGTTAGCACGAAGTACTGAAGTCAAATTTAGAATCAGATCCAACACATCCATATAACAGTAGGGAAAAGGAATACAGAACATAAAGGTACATAAATAACTATAAAGTATGGTTTATTATAATCCCCAGGATCTGCTTCAAAACAAATATATTTAAAGGAAAAAATACTCGCTGTAAGAATATCAATTGGTAATCTTCTGTGAATTACAGGGCATTCATTAGATATACATGCCAACGATAAGGTGTAAGGTTTATTTATGGACGACACTAAGAGTGGTAAAGAACGCGAACGTTACTCTTATTTTTAAGGAATATCCGTAGTGTCAAGAGATCGTAAAATTCTAGTTAAAAAGCGCAGGGTGTTCTAAATAGCAGATGTTTTTATAACAGCTGAAGAAACACTAAATATATAAGACAGTTTAATGCTAATGTACATTCTGAATTGTTCGTTGAAAACTCTGCCAGAGCAATGAAAATCCTACAGTAGTCTGTGTGCGATTGTGCAGGCGTCTGTATATATGCATGTGTGAGCGAGCGTACATTTATGAGAGTAAGTTTGTATGAGCTTCAGGGTTTTATGCACTGTACACCACTGTACACACTTCGTCATATATCGAATTATCAACGATATGAATTTTTTTTATTCAACCAGAGTATTTTATGGTAATATTTAGAAAGTATATCTATACCTACCTAATCCTGTCCTCTCTATCTCTCTCTATCTCTCTCTCTCTCTCTCTCT
>NC_069000.1:5220326-5221327 GCF_001194135.2 Octopus bimaculoides
TATATATATATATTCATATAAAAGAAATGTGTTTCAAAAAGAAACTAGAAACAATATATAAATAAATACATATGTGTATATATATGTGTGTGTGTGTGTGTGTGTGTGTGTGTGTGTGTGTGTGTGTTTGTGTGTGTGTATATATATATATGTATATACATATATTATATATATGAATTGATATATAGACAGATAGATAGCTAGGTAGGTAGATAGATAGCTAGATAGATAGGTGGATAGATAGATAGATAGATAAATAGTTAGATACAGAGATAGATAGACAGACAATCGTTTCATCTATGTAAAGCCATGAATATTCATATGTATATATGTGTGTGTGTGTGTGTGTGTGTGTGTGTGTGTGTGTGTGTGTGTGTGTGTGTGTGTGTGTGTGTGTGTGTAGATGAATGTATGTATGCCTTGTATGGGAGGTTGCCATCTTTACATTTTAGTGCAAATACAATACAGAATGAAGTATAAAGCCTCGCTGTCATTAAAAAGAGAACCATTTGAAACTTTATTGAGAGCCTTTAAGTTATACGACGGAGGAACAATTTAGACATTTACACCTTGACAGAAATTGCCTAAATGGAATCAAGTTTCAACAACTTTTCTAAGTTATTTTCGAACATCGCTCCTTAGATACATCGAAAGAGGAGAGTAAGAGGAAATAAGCCAGAACAAAGGATCGTATTGTCAGATCTCAACACGCCCTTTTTCCCAAACTCCTGCATTCGGAATCTAAACAGTAAAAGTGCACCCATTAAATACTCGCAATTGTTATGCTATAAAATCGGGTTAGCACAACCCTCGTTACTGGAAAGTCTTTTTGTAGATATCACGATAGCGATTCGATTCCTTTATCTACTTTTTATTGTTTTCTTTTTGTTAGAACCTCGGACCCGCCATCTGCAAAATACTGCATGTACAGACGAACAATGTTCACCAGTTCTATGATCCAGTGACTAGAGATGTCACGTGTTCTGAGTTATATATATATA
>NC_069000.1:5221592-5223196 GCF_001194135.2 Octopus bimaculoides
ATATGTATATGTATGTGTGTGTGTGTGTGTACAGAATACTACGAATCATTCTTGAGCAAATATTTATAATGGTCTTCTCAGTTTACAAAAGAAATTACGATTTCGTATGTTGTTTATTATTTAGAAGTGAAGAGAATTGTCAAAGTTTACTTGTGTTTAATAATTGAAAGAGAAAGTAATGATGAATATGAAAAACAAAATTTAAAAGACTTGATATGAAAAATGAAAACACGGACACAGGACCTTGACGAAAACTGTCAATGATATAAACAAACCTAAACACACGCATACACACATATTTATATATATATATATATTTATATGCGCATATATATCGTATTGCTAATATATATATATATATGTGTGTGTGTGTGTGTGTGTGTGTGTGTGTGTATGTGTGTGTGCCTGTGCGCCTGTTTGTGCGTCTATGTTTATATGTGTGTGTATTCAGATATATTTCTCGGAATGTATGCGTACATGTGTTTCTTGTGCGCGTGTGTCGATTTGTGAGTGCGTGCATACGTTCCAAACTAAACAGCCATATTGTCCAGAGTTGTCTGTGGAAATCAAATACAATAAGCTGCGTAATCGAATAACTCCTCGATGTATATCTGTAAACCACATCGGTCTAAACAAGAGCTGAGCCAGCAGACTAAACATCGGAAGCAATTCAAGATTTCTGCTGTATCTCAACTTACTGACAGGGAATCACGTATACCACAATCGAGTATTTTTTTATAAGGATACAGTTCGTAGTGAATTCGAATACCTTTGTCTGTATCCATTGATGAAATATATATATTATAAATAACATATCTATAACCGATGTCTGCAACAGATTACAGGAAATATTTCGAAGAACATAATCTGCAATTTTTACTAATCCATATCACAAACATGAGATTTTCTTAATAGTAATCACATAACAGGAATAACAATGAACACCTAGTTATAAATCTGGTGAGCAGCTAACACGTTCTACCAATCTAAATCATTTGGGAGACTTAAAAGAACAAAAGTTTTTATACTAAAAGTACAATATCTCAGCTTGGCTTGGCACGCTTACATAAACACATACAATTACAAAGTCGTTTAGACTTGACTAAATTTTAACCATAACCTCCACCTTCCCTAAACAAACAGGGTAAATTTCGCATTATAATGAAATACAAAAACAACTAAATTCAGTTATTCATCTACTGGGCAACTAACGTTTCCACCTACCAATATTCTTCCGTGCAGCCTAAAAACAACACCTACACCTCAGGCTGACACGCCATCAATGGACACACGTCATAATAAAGCATTACACGCATGGACTCATACCCGAGTAATACCCCAAATGAAATATTGTTGCATAATAGTTCCATCAGAAATCGCCCTACAACTTAATTTTCAGTCAACCTTCTTACTTTCGAAAATAATAACGCTATCTTTATGTATTAATTACATGGCTATGTAGCTAATGGCATTTATATTTTAAATGCAGAAACGGCTGTACATCTCTGAATAAAATTGCAAAAGGAAATTCTCGCGCGAGTAAACACACTTACTCACACACCCACACAACGTTATACATACATATATATATATATATATATATA
>NC_069000.1:5225407-5228805 GCF_001194135.2 Octopus bimaculoides
ATATATATATATTCGCCATGGTGGATGACTGAAATCTACAATTTTGTTTTTCATTCTTTCTCTGTTTATTTTCACTTATTCGTTTCTGCTGAACAGCGTAGGCCCGAAACGTAAAAGACTTATTCATTTTTCTCGAGCGTCCACGAACCTTTTGATACCGCCTCGTACAGCTGTCTCCTTGCGTTTTAGTGGTTAATTCACCTGAGATTTACTCCGTTCAGCGTTCGGTTTTTTTCTTGATGACATGTTGGTCACATTGACCTAAGCCGTACAAGTTATCGCACTCTATCTAGTCGTCCGTAGCTCTTTACTTGCCCACTAGCTCAACATCAGGAGCCGGCTGGTGGTTAACTGTAGCAGAAGTCAACATGTTTCAATATTACCGTCATGTCTCCAGCTTAAACATTTTTTTCAACAGCAGCAAAACATTCATCGAACTGTATTCTCATTTTTATCCAAACTCTCTTACATAGCGTGGGCTTGCTACGAATCGATAAAAGGCACAGCCCATCCTCCTTTGGCAAACACGCTTAATATATATAAGAGCTATGAATTATTGTAGTCCATATCAGATATTAATACTCCTTTTGTAAAGCGGAGTGAAAATGAATTTCTTTGAAACTGGCCAGGAACCAAATATCCATTATACAAGCATTATTGATTTCATGGGCTTTTTTTTTTTTTGGTTTTTGTTTTCTTGCTTTATAATTTGGAACGGAGAAGAAAGTGGTTCGACACACTCCCAAAGGAACCGCATTTTGCCAACTAACAACAATAAGAACACTGCAGTGGGAGATCATAATTATCTTCAGAATATTGATGGGGATATTGTGCAAGATAACGGTGGTGGTGACGGCGATGGTGGTATTGATGATGATGATGATGAAGGCAAAGTCTATTATCAATATAGTTGCTGCTGTCATCGTTATTATTATTATTATTATTATTATTATTATTATTATTATTATTATTATTATTATTATTATTATACTGGCAGAATCGTTGACACGACGGGTAAAATGCTTAGCGACAATTCTCTGTGTCTGGAATATGGTATACGTTGGAATTGTCTGTCTCGATTGGTTTTGGGATATATACGCACGTGTCTATAAGTTAGTGGAAGTTTGATGTGTTATTGTGTGTGTGTATTTGTTTGTGTGTGTGTGTGTGTGTGTGTGTGTGTCTGTGTGTGTAAGTGTGATCCTTAGCTATTTGAAGGAAATTTGGAAGTGGGCAGGTGGGAGCTGGGAGTTGAGGGGTAAATGAAGAAGTCTGCGGACGGTGTGATTAAAGGGTCTAAGGACGGCGTTTAAGTGACAATGTGAGGGGCAGTTTTGAACTAAACGAAGCGAATGTGAATCAAAAGCTGCGAGTTCTGCGTGAAAAGAAAAACCAGAAAGAAACGTATTAAAAACACGTGTAATGATTATAAAAATAAAAATAAAATAAATAAATCAGAGACAAAAATGTGTTCTCTGAGGGAAGAAAAATTATTCAAAGGTTTTTTTTTTAATGTTATTTAAAATTTACAACATGATGTTGAAAATTTAGGGATGTTGAATACAATGGCCTTATGATAATGAGAGACTGTTTATTTTTGTTTCACTAGAGGCACAACTAAAGACGTGAAGAATGTCATTGATATCTAGGCACTGTAAGTAAAATTCACAGGTGGAAAAATCAGGTAAAAGCTGCAGGGGTTGGTTCGTTACGAACACTTGACGTAGAAAAGCTCGATAAAATCCCTTGGCGTTAGTCAAAATGGCGTGAAAGGCAAATCAATCACCTTGGGAAGAGTTAAAGAAATAAGAATTAAAGGAACCAACGTGATAGTAGTGCGATTGTTTTAGAAAGAAGAGTTAATAACATGGAAACTGTGAAACAAGTGGGAATAATGTATTGAGGAGCAATACGTATGTGTGTGTGTGTGTTTACTTGCATGTGTTTGTGTATGAGTGATTGAGAATGTGTCTGTATGTGACTAATTCCGGAGGACATATATAATTCATACAAATCTGTCAGCTAAGTTGAGTCTGATGAACCCCTAATTTTAATGAAGTCATCAACATTAGATTTCCTGGTGTAATATTTTCCCGGAAAGATAATTGACATATTACTCGCCGTTACTGTGACATTTCACTCATCTTGGATTCTGCTTTCCAATACAAAAACTCCAGCCAAGATAGCATTCTAGAAATGTAGTAATTATCAATGTCAGATGGATATTTTCTTTTTACTCTACAGGTTTGCGATCCAATGCATACATTCCTCGGAATTATTCAAAAAAGTTACCCTTGCATAATTTTTCTCTTTATCTTTCACCCGATCCATTTCTTAAAAATGGTTATTCTGCATAAACCTGAATTTGATGAGTTAATCAGCTTAATTGAATGACTTGCTATAAAATCTAATTCATACTTCTCCCGGTTAAAATAAGTGCTACTGTTTAAAAGGTTTCGTTTCATCTGTCACTGCAGGTGAAGTAACTAATTAAATACGGTTTCCTATTATAGCTCTCCAAGTTATTTTGTTTCGCTTTTTTATTGTTTCTATCAAGTTCCTTATTTAGGAAAAAAATTGTCCGCACTTTTAAACCGCCGCAAATGCTTCCAGTTTTATGAGATCGTGTTCCTAATTGTGATTACGACAAAATCATATTTTTGGAAATTATTTTTAATGCTTTCGCGCTTGTTGTTCTTCATAAAATTCAGAAGAGCGTATCCAGACTCATCCAGTAGCGGATTTCGTAGCGGATTATTCTAAAGTTTCGTATGCATGCTAATTAGTCCTATTTTTGTCGGGTTTGGTTTTCTTCGGAAAGCGGGATGATCCGCGACTTGTTCTTTTAATAAAGTTTACTGAAACTTCTTCGGAGGATATAAAAATCACACCTTGTGTTGCGAAACCTTCACCGAAAATCCAAAATTCTTCTTCCTTCATATCGACGTACAGAACCGTCTCTTTTCCAAAGCTGCATTGACTAGATTCAATCTAAATGTGTATTTCTTCCTTTGATGTGCATTG
The DNA here is from genome assembly GCF_001194135.2 of Octopus bimaculoides. Lineage (NCBI taxonomy): Eukaryota > Metazoa > Mollusca > Cephalopoda > Octopoda > Octopodidae > Octopus > Octopus bimaculoides. Next base: position 5,228,432 of record NC_069000.1, read on the forward strand.
AATTCATTGTTTGTTTCAGTCATGTTCGTATCTGAATTAATGAAATATCAGATCACTATCTTATCACGTTATGAAATTGCGATACAATTTTTTCCAGAGAAAATGGTTTGGCGAATAGCAATCAAATAGCGAATGTAGAGTGATAGGTTTTTATTAAAGTTGCAAAATCTTCGCACAGTCACGCAGAGTTAAACTTCCCCGTTTGTCGAACAGTTGTGATAATATTGAATTGAAATTGTGAAGTTACATGTAATATTACACGTACCATCACGATTTCCAATATGGTCTCTGCTGTCCGACGAAGAAATTTCTGTGAAGATTTTGTAGCTTTAATAAAAGCACATACATGCACGCATACTCAAAACAAAACAGAC
>NC_069000.1:5229625-5230228 GCF_001194135.2 Octopus bimaculoides
ATATATATATATATATATACAGATATATTTGTTTATATAAACATGCATGCATGCATGCCTCCATACATACATCCAACCGTCGATACAGACATACGTACATATATATATGTGTGTCTGTATATATATTTATGTATTTATATATGTATATGTGTGTGTGTGTGTGTGTGTGTGTGTGTGTGTGTGTGTGTGTGTATGTATGCATGTATTTATGTATATATATTTATTTATAGTCAGTGCACTACATGTGGGCACATCAAAGCTGTGACATGTGGGCGCATCGTATACTTAATAGCTAACTCTTTCTCATAAATTATGGTCGTACACTTGATAAATTTGACATGCTCCCTTGCTCTTCGCATCTGTCCTTGTCGCTCACGAACATTCTCTCTCTTTCTCTCTCCTATTGTCACAACACACATATATATGTATGTATACGCAAAAAATTACACACACATACACAAACATGGATATACATAATTTGATCCATTGAAACTCAGATACAAATACGTGTATGTATATATGTGTATATATATATATATATATATATATAAATATATATATATATATATATATATGTATATATATATATATATATATATATAT
>NC_069000.1:5231372-5234429 GCF_001194135.2 Octopus bimaculoides
ATATATATATATATATATATATATATATATATATATATACATATACATAAATATGTGTGCGTTCGTGTATATATATATATACATTCATACACGTGCACACACAGATACACACACCCACATAAGCATAAATATTGTAGATATCACCGACGAAAAACACAAATGAACAGAATAAGAGAATGAAGGAACAAATGAAGAGAACGCCTGAATCTGAATGAAAGAATGTATAAAGGAATGACAAATCTTTACAAAGTATAAGAAAGCTAGAAAAATATTATATAATGAAATATACTGAAGTTATATAATATTGAATAATTTTAAAAACAGTATCGCGTGTTGCTTCTGGTGTAGAATTTGGTTATCAGCCAAAGATTCTTATATGGATGTCAGCATCAGACTTCAAATAATTTTTGCGTCTCAAAGAATCGTGCATTGCTTTATTTTCAGCTTTGTTTGGTTAAGATTGTAATTATTTTTCATTTTAAAATCATGCAATAACTGCTGAACCCTCTGTTGGTATATCTACCTGCCTAACTACGTGACAGCCTCATTTTTTTTTTCACCTTTATCTGTCTCGCTATCCTTTTCTAACTCACTATCTATCTATCTATATATCTATCTATCTATCTATCTATCTATCTATCTATCTATCTATCTATCTATCTATCTAACTACGTATCTATCTACCTATCTGTCTATCTATCTATCTATCTATCTATCTATCTATCTATCTATCTATCTATCTATCTATCTATCTATCTGTCTATCTATCTATCTTTCTATCTATCACTTTAACTATCCATCTTTCTGCATATATTTATTTATCAGTGTGTATATGCGATTACGTATGCACAAACACATAAACCCCACCCACATACATATGCATACGCATATACATACATAAATCAGAAATATATGTATGTATGTATATATATATATATATGTATGTATATATATTTATCTATATATATATATGTGTGTGTGTGTGTGTGTGTGTGTGTGTGTGTGCACGCGTTTGTGTACGTGTCGACAACCTGATCAATATGTCTATATAGATAAATCTTTCTATGCATTGCTTTCTATGTTTGTTTATATTTTCCTATTACTTAAGGTCTCTGTGCATTTATATGTACATACACACACACACACACACGTGTGTATGTGTGTGTGTGTATGCGTGTCTGTGTTTGTTAGTGTCTGTATCTACTAGTGTATGTATATTTGTATCCTTATGTAATTGCTTGATACATGCACAAACTTGTAGATTACACACTTTTCTGTAAAGATTGGTTCTGCGTATACTTTAAAATCTTTTCTTCACATTTATTGATAGTCGTTCAATTGTCAATACACATTTAGATGTCAGCATAATCACTCTTGACTTGTCGGCGCCTGACTTAATATTTTTGATGTGTTTGCCTTTTGTTTTAATGACTTTTCTGATTTGTAAACTTGTTACAAACTTGTTCTACTAATTCTTATGTTGTAATCTTCCATCATTTTCTTCCAGACTATCACCAAATCTGTGATCCTGGCTAAAATCTACATCCAAAACTTCAATTCCAACATGTATTATCCAAATCAAAGCAAAGAGATCTTCCTCTGTTTTTAATATTAGGACGGCTTTGTCAGCATAATTGATATTGTTAACGTTTATCTTCTCTATTCTGTATCCGTGCTATATTTTGAAGTGATCCCGCTACACCTGAATACGACTACCATATAAACTTTAAACGCGTACTCCTAAAAATACACAGGAGTAAAATAATATACGATGCTTGTTAAGAATCCCTTTGAACCTATGGAATGTTACCACACTCCAAGTACCTTAAATTAAGGTCAATTTTAGCAAGCTGTGAATGACAGTGTTTTCGTAATCTAAGACAGAAGCCTATTCTGAAAAATGTATCAGGTTTTATAAGAAGTGGCGTGCGCTTATTAAAGGGGCCCCCACTAAAAAATTAAATAAACCCCGGCGTTGAAATGGTATTTATTGCATCGACCCCGAAAGGAAGAAATGCGAAGGCGACGACGGGAGAATTTGAACTCAGAAAGTGAACACGAACGAAATACCACTAAGTACATTTCCCAACATGATAAAGATGCTGCTAGCTTATCACCTTATACATGAGTTCCTAGACGAGAAGAATTGAAAAGATTGTAAAATAGCTCATTTCCTTATACAAACGTATTGTTAAAGAAAAACCCAATATTATGAGAGGTATTGAAAAGATTGAGTCATTAAATTGTACATTGTGCCCCAGTATCTTGACAATTATGGAAGTCAACATTGTTCTTTTTTCAATTATAAAGACATCATTGGCTATATGGAACAGGACTAGCAATTTATCTTTTGCAAGGGTTAACACTCCTCAACCATGTAACAGGAAGTGTACATACAATTGTATTTACAATGAGTTCTTTCCTGCTTAGTCCAAAGACTGCAGAATATATAAGTAGAGCTGCTGAAACTTCTCAATGCATGACCCCGATGTCTTGTGGCAAAGAGGTGAGAGACCCCGATCCGTGACGATAAAAGGTTACTGCTCCTAATATCTGAAATCAGAGATATAACCAAAATGAGAAGGCAGCATAACTGGTCATAGAGGTGATGGTGTGAAGACGTAGAAAATACACACAGTGCCACTGTCTCTCTTTACCACTTTCTGTCTCTCATTCTCTCTCATTCTCTCTCACTGTCTCTCTGTTTCTCTCTCTCTCTTTCTTACACAGATAAAAACACACACGCTTAATAATATGTATATACGCACAAATATATCATAACCGCAGAATATATCACGATGTCGTATACAAGAGAGAACTAGCAGCAAGATTCTAATCCATTTGGTAGGATTCCAATTCTGCATTGTTTGGTTACCGGAGCTGGACTCGAAACCATTTCTGCAATCTTGATTTTAATAAGAAGCAATAAATCACTGTACAAAAGAACAATCTAGAATACACGAAGACAATACGAATATATATATATATATACATATATATGTGTGAATGTAAGTGTGTTATGAGACGAACATGCATATATGAATGATTATATATATA
>NC_069000.1:5234781-5235275 GCF_001194135.2 Octopus bimaculoides
TATATATATATATATGTATATACGTATATCCATATACATACATGTAAATGTACATTGATGTAGGCATTTCCATAACTATATATATGTTTCTATGTATGTGCATATGTATACCTGAAAGCGTACAGAGACTCACATAAATTTGACATGAAAGGAGGAGAGTGGAGCAGGTTCCATCGGGTTTCGCTCATACACACATTCAAGCACGCATACATTTGTGTGTGGATATGTGTGTGTATGTACAGGTTTTGCTCATAATTATGTCAGGTATATAATATTTAATTTCCTTTCGGCCAGGGTTCACCAGCCTCTGACCTCACAGTCATGTGGCGCTTTTTATTAGGACTTGGAAGAGCTAAGCATTCCGTAACAATGGTATTAGTCATTCGGAAACAAATATCAAGTTATACATAAAGATGCATACATACAAACGTACACACACATATATGTATGTATATATGCATAAATCTCTCTCTCTCTCTCTCTCTCTCTCTCTC
>NC_069000.1:5236469-5236699 GCF_001194135.2 Octopus bimaculoides
ATATATATACACATATATGTATGTATATACATTCATGCATACGTACATACATATATATCCGTACATACAAATACATGCACATAGCAATGCATGTTACAATTGCTCATACATAAAAGCAGCACACAGCCCTATATATACTGCATAATCTTCCTGAATATAGTTCAATCGAATTAGATTTGTTTCAAATTTAATATTCAATGTAAATAATATATTTTCTCTTTTTATTTTCT
>NC_069000.1:5236709-5237140 GCF_001194135.2 Octopus bimaculoides
TATATATATATATATATATATATACATGCGTATATATGAATATGGATATATATGTACACCATGTGAAAACACTCATCTAAATTCTATATTTAGGGATTTACTGTCAAGAATTTGTAACATATCTTAGCAAGTGCATGTGTCCTCTAAACCACATAGCCATTCAGACACACACGCAAACACATATTATATATATTTGAGATAAATAAACGATTATTAATAAAGAAACGATTATGTGTATTTGAGTACGGATACATGTGATTGTGAGTGCATAGAAATACATAAAGAATATTTATGCGTATGCGTATGTATATACATGCATATTTATGTAATTATATTTACATATATATATATATATATATATATATATTTATATATATATATGTGTGTGTGTGTGTGTGTGTGTGTGTGTGTGTGTGTGTGTGTGTGTGTGT
>NC_069000.1:5237755-5240987 GCF_001194135.2 Octopus bimaculoides
AGCACACAGCCCTATATATACTGCATAATCTTCCTGAATATAGTTCAATCGAATTAGATTTGTTTCAAATTTAATATTCAATGTAAATAATATATTTTCTCTTTTTATTTTCTTTCATTTTATGCTGATAAGTTGGATCGCTTGAAAGTATATCGGGATTATCCACCAGCTTTATAATTCCACGTGTGTTGAAACGATCTTATTAATAAGCATTAAACAACAGTACAGGCGTGCACACACATGCATACACAAGTACACTTATACACACACGCGCATAAACACACACAGAGTTGTAATACACAATGACATACAGGAATATGCATACTTATACAGATCAGATGCATGTCCTGTCTGTGGTTGCCTGACTTAACGTGTATATATCCTTGATAAATAATGCAAACATGTCTCTATGAAGAAGCAGGAACATTTAATAATTAAATATTAAATCTATAAGACTCCTTTGTGCACGCAAAGTCTCTGTTAACAGTCTTCACCATGGCAAATTTTCAAGATTGAAGGAAAATGCTCAATAAGAATTTCGAATGCAAGCGTGCAGAAATTTTAATTATTTTCTGGATTTCACAAGCTTATATACCTGATAAACTTTATAAAATTTAATGGAGAGGCATTGTGCATGCATGATTTTCAATTCATGCATGAGATACTGAGAGCATTGTTATCTGATGTTTATTGGCATGGGTAAGTGTTGTCCCAAATTTCCTTATAACAGGTTATATTATCTGGTCTGGATAAATGTTATGCTGAAAATATCATCGTGCTTGAAATTTCAAACAATGTACTGTTGTGTATGTATCCTAGGAGAGAATGTTTCCTTCCTCACATTCAATATTCTTACAGTTGAAGATGCTCAGATTATCTGTGACACATAATTTAAATTTACTGTCATGTAATTTATATCAAATAGTGTTGGCCGTAATGGTCGAGGATATTTGGGAATTTTCTGTAATTCTATCCGCTTAGTGTTGTAAAAACTCCATGTTCCAGGAGGACTATATGATACGAATGGTTGAGAATGTGAACATAATGGAAAAAAGATATTTAGCCAAATCATTATAAAAATCGCAATTGGTATAAACTTGAAGATGTAAAATTGCTGAATGTTCAAATGAACCATAGTACGTTGAGTATAAATCCTTCTATAAAGCCTAACGATGAACCATATCTCAGTAAGAGATGTTCTAATCACCCAACATGAATAGTTAAACATTAGTGAACAGTTTAAGTATGTCTTTCGAAAATAACCTCTGACAATACAACCTTTACGGAAGCAACTACACCTCATTTATGCAAGTTTGTCATTATATATCATACAAACAAATCAAAAATGGAAACGTATGACAGTCGTTCCTTAAGCGGAACACCAAAACATTCCATATTGTAATTCCATGAAACATCTAGTAGGGTCCAGTAAGCCCAAATAAAGAATATACATACTAACACACAAACACACACAAACATATGTATGTATGTATGCATATATATATATATATGTGTGAATGTGTATGTGTGTATACTTACGTGTATATATGTGTGTGCATATATGCTGATACGTGTATGTATATATGAATGTATTTATACACACGTATATACACATGTATGTATAGATATGTGTATATACATACATATATACACACACATGCATATATACATGTATATATATATACATGTACATATATATATATATATATATATATATATATATATATATATATAAGGATACTTGTATTTATATGAATGTATTTCCAAATAAGTATACATATATTCGCATATACATGCGCGTATCCACGCGTGCGTTTCTGCGTGTATATGGAGAGTGTATATATAGACATATATGTGTATGCGTTTGTATTTAGTTTGTGTGTGATTCTATTCAGCTTCCCTACATTATTTCTACATATATCCGCACTTTAATATGTCTCCATACAAATCCATGTGTACATCTGTGGTACATACATGTGAAGTATGACATCGTGAGCTCCTACACATATTAATAAGTCTACATATAACAGCGATTCATTGCATGCCTCTATAGAAAGAAGTTTGTGATCAGGTGACGGCAAAATAATTAAAGAAAATTCCATTAGCGTTCCTCAGCTCCGAAGTATATCTGTTTAATAATAATAACAACAACAGTAACGGTAGTGTTGATGATGATGGTGATGATCATGAATGTGATGATGATAATGATGAGGAGGAGGAGAAATGAATATGACGATGCTGATGGCGATGATGATGATTCTAAATATCAACAAACACCACAACTACGACGAAGGCGCGAATAACAGCAACAGTCATAAAAACAGTAATAATGAAAACGATGCCAATAATAATAATAATAATAATAATAATAATAATAATAATAATAATGATAAGAAGAAGAATGAGAAGAAGAAGGAGAATAATAATAATAATAATAATAATGATAATAATAATAATAATAACAATAATGATAGTAATAACAATAATAGTAGTAATAATAATAATAATAATAAGAAGAAGAAGAAGAAGAAGAAGAAGAAGAAGAAGAAGAAGAAGAAGAAGAAGAAGAAGGAGGAGGAGAAGAAAAAGAAGAAGTAGAAGCAGAAGAAGAAGGATAATAATAATAATAATGATAATAATAATAAGAAGAAGAAGAAGAAGGAGAAGAAGAAGTATAATAATAATAATAATAATAATAATAATAATATAAATAATAATAATAGTAATAATAATAATAATAATAATAATAATAATAATAATAATAATAATAATAATAATAATAATAATAATAACAATAATAACAATAACAATAATATGGCAAAAGAAGCTTTTCAATTACCAGGAAATATTTTGTCGCCTATATTAACTTTTCATTGCTGTATTTTGCATGAATCTCAGATGCTAGTAGACACACACTCACTTACCTCACGCCCCACATACACACACACACACACACACACACACACACACACACACGCACAAGCATACGCAGACATACATGCGCAAATACACAAGTACAGCCACCCGCTACCATAGCAAGAGCGCATACACAACATCCACCCCACATCTCTGTCTCTTTCTGTCTTTCTCTCATTTGTTTTTATTCATCAAAATTAGCTTAACTACGCTACACTCTATCATGCTCTATTGCACTGTGCCCTATATACACACACACACACGCACACACACACTCACACACATATATAAATATATATACATATATATATATATA
>NC_069000.1:5241896-5247255 GCF_001194135.2 Octopus bimaculoides
TATATATACATATATATATATAAACACATTTATGTTTTGTGTCAATATCTCTAAGTACCTAGATATTTGTATACGTGTGCGCATATATATATATATATATATATATATATATATTTATGTTTATATATATACACAGACTTAGTAACATACTATAAGCTGAAGTTGACTAGGATAATACGTAAGAAGCTGTATCTTTTTATTAGAATCCCATTAAAACAGCTTGTTTTGATATAAATTAATTTGATGTTGCGTCTGTTACTGCTAAACATTTAATCATATTTATAATTACGAATATCTTCTCTTTGACTTAGACACATTTTCCCACGTACACGCCATTTCTTCACTGCTATCTGAATTTACGACCTAGTTGCTATCACGTGAAACCTCACATGCTCACATGAATGACGATGTTAGAATTGCAAAACAGTATTTTGTTTACCTTTTCCGTGACAGATATTTCTGGGAGGTCGACGCTAACATATTTTATGGAACTGTACATTTATTATGGAACTGTACATTCTTCGTGAGGAGAAAGTAAAATATTGAGTGATCGTTTGTAAATTTTGTGCAAGGAATTCAATGAAGACGAGCGAGGAATTTCATTGATTGTGAATATGAAGTTTCTTTCTAATTTAGGTACAACATCTGTAAGTTTGGCGGAAGAGACTAGTCAATTACATCAACCCCAGTGCACAACTGGTATTCATTTCATTGAACCCGAATTGATGAAAGGCAAAGTTGGGATCAGTGGATATTAAACTCGGAATGTAAAGTCATAAAATACGCAGCTAATAAATTTATGAGATGGGTTAACAGTTCCACCATTTGCCGCAAAACGAAAATAGGACGACAGTAGACAGAGAGAAAGCATTATGAAATGATCTTCGGCTAAAGTGTTTAAGTTCCATTCTCCACCTGAACTTCAAAAACAGATATTATGAAAGATTACTTTAATTCATTTTAATATGTATTCATTCTTATTTCAGCAGGATGAAATTGTCTTTCAAAAGCGACTGAAACTACTTGTTACATTACCCCCCCCCCAAATAAATCTGATATTCGCTAAATGATCAAATATATTGACGTCATTGGTAAAGTTGAGTGGTTCTCTGTAAGTAGTGATCAAATATATGGATTTACTCTTTTATTTGGTACGTATATGTATTTTTATGTGTATCTATTTCACTTCATATTCTTAATGAAGAGATGCATCTATTTTGATGGCATGTTCGGAATGTATCGATCATAATTTAGTGCACTTTGTATTACTTAAGCTGACTTTTAGGAAGCGATTGCAGAATGTTTTGAGAAATTGTCCTTGCCATAGGTCATAGAGTAAAAGTTAGAAAAATCATGTAATCAAAGCCCCTGTTGAAAAGATTAGGGGCCGACATAAATATTAAGTTCCTCTCATATATAACCTAATGCCGAATTTTAGAATAACTCTTCGCTGTGATCTAGTGTTTAGCATGTTGTAGTCAAAACTGCAAGATGATGTCTTCCATTAACGGATCAGCTTATGTGTCGTGCTATTGTGCAAGGGAAGTAATGTACAGCCGAAACATTTGAACTCTATAAACAAATTATCTGTGTATGTTGTTCAGCAAGCAATCGCAGAAGACTTCACTGTTGTTTACGATAGAAAAGTTCACCTACACCGAAGATATTTTACATCTATCAGTTGTTATCTTAAGTATAATTTAAAACGTTTAAATCTATAATAGAGCGAGAAATGTAATCATTTATATGTGATGACTCACAATCGCTTTACAAAAATAAAAAAACGTAGAATAAATTCTCTTAAAATATTGATAACGAGGCAATTAATTCTATGACATCGTTGCATTACCACTGGTGTTAAATACTGTCTGACACGTCTGCGTCAAAAACATTTCATACCATTTTAATATTTTCTTTATTAATATTTCACTGTAGTCTATTGCATTATTGCTTTCGTTTGAATGAAGTGTAAGAAAGCGATATGTTTTAAGTTTAAGCCGCCTTTCAGTTGCATAAGAAATGAAATAAGAATTCATTTATGAATGACACGTTAGATGATTAGATAGTAAGACAACTTATTTTAAAAGATACATACGATATAGAATCGTACATAATTACCTTCTCTTTCCCATTGAATACTTCAATGATATATAATTCGTGGGTGGCGTTTTCAGGGAAATTCTTTCATGTATACTAGTAACAATTTCGAGATCAAAATGAAGATTTATTTTCCTTTTTACGGTACAGAATTTTGTCCAGTAATTTAGTGAGCTTATAGTTCTTAGAGTCCTTTTCAATAAATGTTCCAAATTTTGGCAGAAGGCCAGCAGTTGTAGGGAAGGGACAAGCCGATTACATCGACCCTACTATTTAGATGACACTACAGTTTATCGATCTCCAAAGGATGAAAAGTAAAGTAGGTTTCGGTGGGATATGAACAAATCGTTTTAAATAGAGGTTTTTTCTTTGTATTCGGACATAGATGCAAACCTGTACACGTATGAGATAAAATTCTATTTGATTATATATATATATATAAACAAAATATCGGAGGCAGCAATACCCAGGACAAACTATGGGTTTGCATTGGGTTGCCGGGTTACATTGCTAGTACATATATATGTATATCTGTGCGTGTGTGTGCGTTTGTTTGTGTAACTCTGTGTGTGTGTATTTGTGCTTGTGTATACAGGTATTAATGGAAAGAGAGTTAACTGAAGAGGGGGTAGAGAATTAAAGTCGTTAGTGACTGAAGTGTAAAGCTGGAGGGTCTCTGTCGAAATACAAACAGACGATGTAGAGAATAACCAGTCGAGCGTAAGTGGAGCGAGAACGGAGAGCGCTTTCCGCCTCTGATGTTTAACTTTTTACTAAGACGATCGATAAGGATTGGGTTTACGCCATTGGCCAAATCGAACGCAGGAAATAGTACTGAAATCTTTTGTCTTTAATGTTAATGTTAGGAAAATATCGAGATAGATTATGGTAAGGTTTGACTTAAAATGTACAATAATAACATAGCAATCAATTTTAACTATTATGTTATAATAAATATCTACGTGTGAAGACGTTAATCACGTACACTTAGTATGAGAGACAAGCAAGCACATATAAGTACCATTTGTGATCATTTGATGTATAATATTAGTTAATTACTTTAATGCGTACGAAATATTATTAATAAATATCCTCCAACTCTGCACAGACACAAATACACGTGTGTGTGTATGTATGCATGTATGCATCATGTATGTTTATATGTATGTCTGTTCGAATGCATGTATGTATGTATATAAGTAAGAATGTATGTAGGACATATGCATATGTTTATACAGAGATAGATATATTGATGAATATCACATATGATTAAATATATATTAAGATATTATATTTATCACTTCGCGGGAAACGTATGTTCGTATATTTCATATCTAAGTGTGTCTGTGTATATATATTTATATATATATATATATATATATATATATATATGTTTGTATATATACTAATATACATACTTAGCTGTATTCGCATACGAATATCGATATATATATACACACAAACACACAAACACACAAACACACACGCGAATATCACATACACAAAGACACACACAAATTGATTCTGAAATATTACCAAATTTATTAATTAGTGAAGTGTGTAAGAAGATATTATCTCAATGAAGGGACACGAATGCAATGGTATGGAAATGAAAGACAAACATAATTTTAAAACTTACACATGCATAGATGCATGCATACCTACCTACATACATACATGTATGTATTGACACATATATATATATGCATATTTACATATGTATATACATATATACATATATACATATATATATATATATATATATATATATATATATATATATATATATATATATATATATATATATATATGTATATATATATTTGATGATCGGATATCTTTGATTTATGACACTAGACATATATCTTAATTTAATAATAACTTTTCAGAAATATTTAGAAGATAATTTCTATATTATTAATTATTCAAAAATATTTATATAATATATTGTATATTAATGCAACATCGTAAACGTAATTTTATCATCTCAGAATATAAGATACATATCCTCAGTGTTTTCTAGTTATCTCTCTAAGTAGGTGACTTCTTAGAGAATGGTGATATTTAGTTGATATCCCAGTTGTTGTAGTCGCTGTTTAGTGATTGGCAGTTGCTGTTTATGTAAGTGGTGAACCTTATGCTGTTGCCTATATATGTAGTGAACATTATGTAAGTGTTGAAATTCTGTATGCGGTGAGTTTATGCATATAGGGAAATTGTGTATCGCGTGAACTTGTGTATGTGGTGAAGTTAGGTATGTGGTGAAATTTCTTCTCATAAAGGACAGATGAGGGTTTTTTTAAATTTCTTGCTAATCAATATGCACCATTGTTTTAATTATACTAATGAACTATTTGTGTCGTAGAATAAATGGACATTGCCTGCACACGTACGTCACACACATATGCCGTTTACGTCACATATGAAGGCGATTGCAGAACAAATGGAATTAAATATTTCGTTCAAGACCAATGTGCGGCTGTTGGAACCACGATCTTGTCACCTTGATAACAGATCGCTAACCGCTAAGCCATTTCTGAAATCTTGTTTGACGCGTTCCGTATTTTCCGGCGTCCGTACCGTACGTAGAGCCTCCACAAGTCTTCTATTCATTAGTGTACCTCATGTATGAAATGCACTCACCCAACGTAAGATTGTGTTACAGGTGGGAACAGTTTCATTTCGGTGAATGTTGAAGTACTGCCGAAATTCCCGCTGAACTGCTGTTATAATGGTCAGTTGCAATGCAGATATGAACGTATCTTCTAGATTCTGCGAAATATGAATATTTATGGACAACTATATTGAATCGTGCCGCTCCTCTAATTCTAAATACGCATAAGCGATTGTTTACTGATTGACTCGGATAGGTTTCTAAAAGCATAAATGACGATTTGGAAGTAAAAAAGAACAAAAAAAAAAAGGATTTTTTGCGAGAGAAAAAGATTTGCTAGAAGATAATATACAAGTGGAGAATTAGAAATATATTAAAAATTTCCAAATTTTATCGTGCAACGCTTATTGAAATCTAAATTAAACCGATACAGACTTGCGTCTTTGAGAGAGACAACTTCCTCCCTCATATATATATAAATGTATATATTCTATTAACCTTTATTTTTTATACATACACATCAATGTATACACACATATGTATGTGTATATATATACATATATACATACGTAAACACACACACACACATATATATATGTATATAAATAATATGTATATATATATATATATATATATATATATATATAT
>NC_069000.1:5247265-5248292 GCF_001194135.2 Octopus bimaculoides
ATATATATATATATATATATATATATATATATATATATAGATACACTGTCTCTTAATACAACACTGACTCTTGTTTATTTAAGTTCTGCCGAATCAGACTGCTATGAACAAGCGCTACTCCCACAACAAGAACAAGAAAAATATCAACAACAGCACAACAACATCATTATAATTAAAGTTTCAATATATTCTAAGAAACAATGTAAAGATTTATATCCTAAAAGACAAAGGAAGATTGTGTTTCAATTTTGTGTCGAGTGGAAGAATAGCGATGATCTGACGACAACAATTAGCAGAAGAATTTCCAAATAACTCCTCGTTTAAGAGCAATAATTATTTCGGTATTACACTCTTGACCGTTAAATTTCCCATGAGAAATCGAGACAACGGCTTCGATGTCTATCCAATGGAAATTTATCGACTACACTGTCATAAATATAGTTACACATGAAAAAAGATATTTATTAGACATAATATGGTGTCCGTGTGATAGGAAACACTGATTCCCAAATGCCACACTTCCGAACATTTCATATATAAATATGAGTATATCTATCTATCTATCTATCTATCTATCTATCTATCTATCTATCTATCTATCTATCTGACTCTATGTCTGTCTGTCTGTCTGTATATCTGGCTGTCTATTTATTGACCTATCTATCCTTCTGTAGAGAGATAGATATAGATTCATCTAGATATGTATCCACCTCTACGTATGTGTGTGCATACACACACGCAGGCACACACACACACACACACACACACACACACACACACACACACACACACACACATACACATATATATATATATATATACACCTTACTAACAAGCTGTAGAGACACCACAAAACCGTTACTCAGGGTTTTACTTTCGCGTTCGTCGAAAGTTTTGGTTTCAAAACTGTCTAAAGAACGGGAAGGTGTAACTCTGAGCAACAGTTTTTGTGATGCCATTGCAGCTTTATTAATAAAGGATATTACTCTCTCTCTCTCTCTCTCTCTCTCTCTCTCTCTCTCTCTCT
>NC_069000.1:5248319-5250478 GCF_001194135.2 Octopus bimaculoides
TATATATATATATATATATATATATATATATATATTATGTATGTATGTACACACCTACACACGCAGACTCGCACGCATGTACACAAACGCACACATGCATACACACGCATACACACACACACACACACGTCAAATATGTGGTGTTGATTATTCTTGATCATTTCAAGGGCGAGTTTTGTCAATAAAAAACACCTGCATTGATTGCATTTCACAATTTTTTTGGCAGTTCTTATTAGTTGAATAATTAACTAATTAACCAATTAACTGATTGTCTGTTTCACTGATTTCTTTGAGCAAACCATCAATCAATACTTTGGTTTGTCAGAGTCCTTTCGTCGCCATTCCTCTTTTCATTCTTGGTCTGCTTTTGTAGCCCTAGGTCGGTCATGCTGTGCCAAAATGATTCTGTTGGATTTTGTTAGTGCAATTGTACTTCTCAGGCAGTATGAGAGTGTCTAGGTACATATGTATGTGTGTGTGTGTGTGGTTTATTCTTATGTGAGTATGTGTGTGTAAGTGTATGTGTGGTCGTATTGTAAGAGAGTGAATCTAAGTGCATTTCGTTGGGTTTGCATGATTTCTCCTTCCCACGATAACTATAAGTGTAGATTATATCTGCTTTTAAGTGGTGTTCGAGTGCACCTGTGTGTGTGTGAGTGTTTCTGTATGTGTTTATGCATGGCCTGTGCACACTCATTCACCAACAAAACCCAATCTGTGCATATATCCACAGACACATCACTCGATACACACACGATGTGTGTTAGTATTTTTCAATCCTTCTATCATTATCGCCATAGAAAGACAAGATCTCTTCAATTATAATGTATCACAAATCCTAATTCAAATTCCATTAAATCTCTCTGATGTTTTCAATAAATATTTAAAGCTAATGAATAAATTAAACACTTCCTTCTATTCCTGAAAGGTTTTTCATTGCGATATATATCAAATGTTTAATAATGCCATCATTGTTTTTTCATGAATCTTTTAGAGATAGTTGGCCCTCATTGCTTTTCTAACTTACATAAATTACTTAAAATTTGATGTATATATTATAATATAAATAAAATATCGGCCATATATATATATATATATATTTATATATATATATATCGTTTATATTTTTCGTCCTCTAACTTTCCTATCTACTTTCGTGTACATCTATACACAGTATACACACACATACATGCACATTTACATATCTGTATTCTCTATGTACGTATGCGTGTATATATATATATGTGTGTGTGAGAGAGAATGAGTGCGTGTGTGAGTCTGTGTGTGTGTGTGTGTGTGTGTGTGTGTGTGTGTGTGTGTGTTTCTCTGTGTGTATGTTTATGTGTCTTTGTTTCCCCCTTCCACCATCGCATGACAACCGATGTCGGTCTGTGTTCACATCCCCGTAACATTAGCGGTTCGGCAATAGAGAACCGATACAATAAGTACTAGAATCGACTAAAGGTGGAGCTCCAGCATGGCCACTGTCAAATGGCTGAAACAAGTAAAAGAATACAACAAGACCGACTATTTTACAAATTCGCTCGATAAAATTTCATCTAAGACAGCCTTGTTACGTTTCATTGAATTCAATGCCGCTTTTCAATGAAGAAAAATCTTTACTCTCTCCGCGAACTACAATCAAGCATTTCTTAGAACGTTCTGGTATTACTGCAACTCAACCAACGTTAGCAATTAGTATCATATTATTTATTTGCTATTGTATCACTCAGTTTCAAGCGTATAGTTAATATTTTTCGCAGTGTATTTCGTCACAAGATCTCGAAGAAGTTTAATCACCTGAAAACGTACGTGTTACGATTTGGTAACGAAAGTAATGAAATTTCTTGAACTATTCATCAAATAAATACATATTATTGGTAAGAATAAAGAAGTATCAATAATATTTGAAGTAAATTTTGTGTATTATATTAATCGAGAAATTTCCTGTAAGGCGGACCTGACGATTTTATATTATTTACGTGAACATAAAATTTGATTCAAATGTTCCTGTCTGTCTGTTTGTCTGTCTGTCTTTCACTTTCTATCATATGCACACACAGACAAACACTCACGCATGCACGTGCATACGCACGCACAAACACGCACACACACACACACACACACACACACACACACACACACACACACACACACAC
>NC_069000.1:5250902-5260562 GCF_001194135.2 Octopus bimaculoides
TATATATATATATATATATATATATTCTTTTACTCGTTCTTGTCATTGACAGTGGCCATGCTGGACTACCGCCTTTAGTCGAGCAAATCGAGCCCAGGACTTATTCTTTGTAAGCCTCGTACTTATTCTATCGGTCACAGACAGAGTCCCGTCTTTCTAACGCTTCTCTACATCTACTATATTGCTTCGTATCAGTCTTTACGAACCAGTTTGAGGGACAACTTGCTGCTACTTTCAGCCATTTGAACTTCAATTTATTGGCTAGATATTTGCACAGTGTGTGCATAATAACGAATGCTAGTGTATATACTATAATAATCTAAACGCAACATTAATTTTACTTTTCAAAATGAAGATCACACTAAATGCAATATATATTACTATATTATATAAGAGATTATCTGCTAGATTTACAACATTGTTCCTGCTTAGAATCAAATTCTCTGACATCATCTTCCATTGTAACCATTTCTAAGACCTTTGACCACGACATGATATCATAAATTCACCTGTCAAGACAGCTTTTAAGCGTGTTCAACTTCGACCTCGCTTACGTTGGCTCAATAACAGACATTGGCTGCTTATGACAGTAAAAAGCCACTCCTAACGTGGAAATTTTGTAACAGACGTCCGTAGGGCATGTTATTATGTGTTATCATATACGTTAGCGTATATTTATCGTATGACATGGTATTGTCTCTCTATCGTTGGATGTTATAATGGGTAGTAAATACACTGTGCATTGTGCACTGCTTTGTTGCTCTATTGTCTATCAATAAATCACTATATCACCTTTGGCTGGTTTTACATTATATATATATATATATATATATATATATATAGATAGATAGATAGATAGATAGATAGATAGATAGAGAGATAGATAGATAGATGGATACATAGATACCTACATACATACATATATATGCCTATATATATACATACACACACACCTGCGTGTGAGTTTGTTTATATATGTGTATATATATGTAATGCTTGTATGTATACGTGTGTCTGAGCATGTGTGTATGTGTGTATATATATTTACTACTGTTAATATTATCAATTAAAAATATTCACCATAGATGGTATTAACGGTAGTAATTTCACTTTGGACATGCTAGAAACAACAGGTAAATGACGGGATATCTTGGAAAACTTCCTTTTAAGCTTATGCAGAAGATCGAGTTTTTATTATTATTATTATTATTATTATTATTATTATTATTATTATTATTATTATTACTATCATTGTAATTGTTATTATTATTCGGGGGTGTGTGTGTGTTTGTGTTTGTTCCGCCTCAATCAGTCGACAGACGATGTTAGGTTTAAAATGTCCCGCAATTTAGCAGTTCGGCAAACGTGGTGATAAAATAAGTACCTGACTTATCCAAAGGAAGAAAAAGAGCATAAATACTGAAGCGCATTTGTTTGAGTAAAAACCTTACTAGGCGGTGCCCCAGCATGGCCGCATTGTCCTGACTGAAACAAGTAAAAGATAACAAACCTATGCTGACATTATGCTCCAAAGTGACTTCATTTTTTATTTCAGGCCCCATTGTCACATGAAGAAAGTTCGTGTGTTCTTGGCGTTGTGTTTGTGGATTTAGCAATTGAGTGGTGTTGTGTGGGGCGTTAAAGAATTATTTCATTGTCTAATGTATGTAGCGTGCCAACATGTTGGAAATGTGACCATATTTAGCCACTGAAATGTTAAATTGCCTTCATTAATGGGAAAACTATCTGTAAGTGTAGAAAAGAATCGATTATTGTTGTTTTGTATTGTGTTGTGTTATGTTTGTTTTGTTGCTTGCGAATGTCAGCAAAGTGAAAATTGGAAAATGTTTAATTAACAGAAAGCATGTAATGGATTTCATTAGAAAATAATTGCAAACAACAAAGAAAAACAACACCTAACAAACCGTTCCTACAGAGAAGTTAATGAGAAAATAGAATAGATCCAAAGAAAGACAAATATAAAACACAATATTAAGTAAATGAAATAAGGCACAATAAATAGTTAATAGTAATAACAGTAAATAAATGGAAGATAGAAACGAAAGGCAATATATTATAAATAGCCACCATGATGTGTGAGATTTTGCAGGAATGAGTTCGTTTTTACCTGATCATACACATACTTCATTGTAGCAAATAATAAATCGTTTTATAATGATTCCGTGTTCGCTTATTGAACAGAGTAGAAGGGGCAAGGCCTACATGTGATGTCTCTTGCATCCAGAGATTCCGGCTGACGGGTGGGAAAAAGGCTGGAGTTTGGTCCATTGATTGTATCCTCGTGTGAAAGTTTACAAAAGATATGACTCCATTTATGGCACACGCACGGATGAAAGGGTTGAGTTAAAATGTTAAGTGTACCATTGGATTGGATCGGATTGCTACGTTCAGTCAACTGCAGGACAAAGGGCTCAAGGTGTTTTTCTTCACCCAATCACGATTTGATCTGGAGGCCCTGAATTTGAGTTTGAGATCATTCTGAGGATGAACCTATTTTGTAACTCTAGCTCGTCGTGACTTGGCAGAGGAGTGCCTGTTTCTTTATACGCATACCCAGGAGTAGTTGAGTCGATAGCATCGTCTACATTTGTCTATTTTATAAACCCCGAAACAATGAAAGGCAAAGTTGGCCTTGGCGGAATTTGAACTCAAAGCGTAATATAATAATTATATTGTTATTATTATTATTATTATTATTATTATTATTATTATTATTATTATTATTATTATTATCATTATTATTATTATCATTCAGTAGTCTTATTTTCATCACGTGCTTTCACTTCACTACCGAGTACAGCTCTCTGTGCTTTGGGTATGTGCTGTGGTTTGCTGTGATGCTCTTATTTTTACTGTATTGAAAGTGATTTGCGTAGGATGTGTGCGGGCCCAGTAGTGCTATCTTCTGTATGCTGTATATATTTGTTAGTCCTGGTGTTTTTTGCTATGTCTTCACCTGAATATTTTTTTATCATACATAATGCACCCACTATGAGAGGAACTGTTTCTGTTATTTTTTGTTATCGTTATTACCATTATTATTATTATTACTATTATTATTATTATTATTATTATTATTATTATTATTATTATTATTATTATTATTATTATTATTATTATTATTATTATTTATTATTATTATTTATTATTATTATCATTATTACTATTATTATTATTTACTGTGGTTGTTGATGTTGTTAGTAGTATTTGGCAGCAACAAATATTTCAAACGATAGAGAACTGTAAAGAAAATAAATAAAATTCTGGATTATTCTCCACCTGGTTTCCTAAATAGGAAAAACACATAAATTGAATCAAAGTTAGCTCGCTCTAGACTTTGTGTATTTATTTATTTACTTACTTATTCATTTATTCACTCTTAAGTCATATATATGTCGTCAAAAAATGTACTCACGGTTTCGAAATTTCTTTGTTCAAATATTAAACTCTGTTCAAATATTAAATTGGGGAAAACGTTCGCTAAATTGGTCTTTATTCTTGATATCGTGTATGAAATAGACACGAGTACGTAAGAATAGGTGCACAGAATCTAGCGCTGTTTTATGTTCAATCCACTGTTTTTCGTTTTGATTACAGCAATTGTTGCTATTAATACATATTAATACATTGGGACAGTTTATAAAAGTTATAAATAAATATGATGAAATTTACGCCGTAATGTGCTTAAATACTATAATTTATTCTGTATTTAAATGCACACTCACGAAGGCCTTATAATTCTGATGGAATTAACTAATTTGACAGTTGTGTCCATTATAGTAATGTATATATTTTGAAGGACAAGTAGCATGAAATTCTGGTTTACAATTAATTCATTATTGATAATTTATTGTTTATTACGTCATATAATAGCTAATAAAGCGCTACCAAATACATTACACAGTCTGAGTATAAATTCAAGCAGTCCTTACACGCACTGACTAATATTTTAAGATATCCACGTCTATGATTTCAAGATAAAATTTTTATATTTTTAAAAATTAATTTTACATGGAATACATGTCAATAGCTATAAATAATGAATATTATTTTGCATACATTTTCATGTGTAACAGATTGCAACAGCGGAAAATGCATATTGTAGCTTTCCCTCAAATCTCCATGCTACGCTTTGCTGAATTATGGGGTACCATTGGTCACATATTGTATCCAACCACTCATCATAACCTGAAACTGTGATGTGACTTGTCGCTTGTATGATTCGAGAGCGTTACATAAGGATTTTTAGTGATGTTGCTCGAATTTTTTCGAGTTAGATCCTCCGTACAGCGTTTTCTTTTCTTATCATCCCGGATGAAGGGAAAGCACGTGTTGGTTGGTCACCTGCCACATGTCCATGGCGGTAGAGGAAGTATTTCATCGAGGCGAGGACTGACCGAGACACTGCTCAGATGATTGCCAAATATCATATAAATGATGGACGCCGATATACACTGCCATAGCGCGTGCTCCCATGTCTCACCTGGCTTCATTTGTCTAGAGTCAATTTATGTTTAACGTTAAGCTTGGTAACTGATGATGCCACAGGTTAATAAATGTATACTAACACATTATCAAAGATGGCGAATGATCAAGCGTTTTCCCATGAATCCCTCTGATCTTCTCAATATTGCTGCTATTTCCTTCCACGCCTAATGCCTTTATGATTACTTCCATTAACATTAAAGTCAGCTGGAGGATATCAGTATTTGTACAATCGTATGTCGTAAGTTTAAACAAAGCAAGAATTTATTAATAAATCGTGGTTATTATTAAGCTATTCACATTAATATAATGAGAAAATGCTCAAAATACAATAAAAATGCTTTCGAAATTTCTTAGCTATTGGATCAGTAAATTTCATATTGATGGAAAACATGATAATTACAGTTTCTATAACATCAACTTTAAAATACGAGCACAAAATAGCAATTTCACAAAGCTACCTTCTTTAACGAAACAGAACACAAATTAGTGACGATGTAGCCAATATATTTTTCCTCGGGAAAAGAATAAAAAATGGAACTATAATTAGTGGTATGTGCAGTTACTTTCTCATTTAGATGCATTTATATATAACGCATAACTTTCAGCTCTATTAGTAGCTGATATGCGACTACAAAGAATATGAAGAACCCTAAGAAAAATGCTACTTCTCCAACCAAATTGAGTAGTAAACAGTTCTACGTGATATTCCACCGGATAACGGATAATGTTTTCGAAACGTCTTTGTGGTTACAGTCGTGGCCAAAAGTTTGGAGCACAGGTCTGAAAATTTAAATTTTTATATTAAAAGCCCGCATCTATATTGGAGATAACGATTTTAACTTTAAAAATAATGTTCCCAACTTTTGGCCATAGCCACATGTTAGACAGTACAATGAATAACGAACTGATATTCTATCAGTGAAAGTGCTGACCAAACAGTTAGAGTATCCTGCTCTCTAACTTAAAGTAATGGCTTCGATTCTCAGCGGCGCGTTCTGCCATTGACCGAAAACATTTCATTTCATGTTGCTCCAGTTCACTCAGCTGGCAAAATGAGTTGTACCTAAAATTCAAAGGGCCAGCCTGCTCGCATTTTGTGTCACGCTGAATCTCCAAGAAGATTACATTAAGGGTATGCGTGTCTGTAGATGTCCAGCCATTTTCACGTTAATTTCACGAGCAGAGTATTCGTCATCGTAACCGTACGGAATGCCAGTTAAAATGTGTTCGCGAGTTTTAAGATTAATGACGGTGTAAAAATGAAACGCTACAGCAGACATTTTGCATCTAGTGGTGAAGAAATTTTTACGTAATGTGGGAATGATTATTAGAAACTGTTTTCCAATTGCAACAGACGAAGTGTGAAACTGTTGTAACTTTAATAATTCTCTTTACACGTTTACGAAATTAGATAATCGAAATTTGATTATCATAAACTGAATTTGCTGTTCTATCCATCTAGCGTTTTGCCATGCTGTTCAAGAATTATTCAAAAATAGTTCCCTATCTGTCGGGAATAAACAATAACAACAAAACTTACAACTGGTTCCGAGATCAGCGCTCTAAAGAACATCAGATACAGAAATATAAAAATTAATCAACAATGGAGCTGAACAAGTACAGGTGATTTCTCTTTCATCTAGAAAGTGTTTAGCTTTATTATGTACACGTATGAAAATAATCCTTGGCCTCCAGAGAGAAGCATTGAACTTTCATTTTCAAATAATCGTTGCATAAATTGCGACTTGTATTACAGACAGGGAGTTGCAGAGTAAGAACTAAGATGCTGTTAAGAATTTGTATCTAACATCTTACGGTTGAATGAATTTGGAAAAACCTGCTTTGTTTTCTAAAAAGTTATGGTGGATTACGTGCAACAGTCTAACCATTATGCGCATGGATTAGTGATCACCAGATGATCACCAGATATGTTCCTTCTACGCGACGTAAAAGACCGGTTATAAGATGCTAAGGTAAGATTTGTACTCTGACCGTGTGTTGAAGACCTAGAGGGCATCAACAACGAGTTCCCTAACAGACACATGAGTTGTAACATTGTCACGTGAGTGTTGCAAAGGTGTCATCCGTAGGTGCAGTGGCGCATTTTACAGGGCATGGCCCTATACTACTACTACTACTACTACTACTACTACTACTACTACTACTACTACTACTACCACTACTACTACTAATACTACTACTAATACTACTTCTACTACACAAGTACATTACATGAAGAATTTGATTTTGCATTGTGGCTTGAAACCGGTTACCAGAATATATATTCATAAATTACATGGTGTGTCTTGTAGATATTCCATGTTACATAGATTGTTACTTTATGAACCTTAGAAATAGCTAGGCTCGACTTACTTCCGTTAATTTTAATATACAACTCGAAAAATAAAACATCTCCTGTTAACAATTTACTCCTAATAAACCGAGGCTGAAGTATTACTTAAGTAGCTCTACAAATGAAAAAGAATCTTCGTGAAGCGGTACGAGAAAGTGTTGATACATTAAGATTTTATATTTTTAAAAGTAAGAATAGAAATCAATATTAAATTATGTAGTAAGTACATTTGAAGAGACTTCCAGGCAATCTCGATATATAAAAACGTGCGTACGAATAGGAGTATGTATACATACATACATATATATATATATATATATATATATATATATATATATATATATATATATATATATATATATATATATATATTAGGCACTAAACTGTGTGATTTTTAAGAAGGTTTCTTTCTTCCAGCAGATTAATCCACCAACACTTGCAGTGCCCCTCTTTGGTATTCTGGCAGACATAATTCTTACGCACGGTGTAAATCACTAACATTTTACAACCTGTTAGTAAACTCACTTTCCAAAATACTATTTGTAGTAATTCTATGCTGATCAAGGAAGGCCCACCTTCCCACACTTCGGCAATTTAGTGGTAAGGTTTGACTTAATGTGATAGAATTTCCTGCTGCAGTCACCTTTGCAGTTAAACGCGTGTTAAAGTTGAATAACTGTAGACCATAAATAACAAGCGAAACTGTCATGCTGTCCACAAGGTTACAAAATTCTAAATTCAATCTTTGATTTCACACATTTCGAAATTGGCAAACGATAAAAGTCAGGTGTAATGTAATCATCGGCAACGTTTGTGGTAAAATTGTTAACTGATGTTGAAGACTATAAATCTTAAGGAACAATTAGATTTTAACCGGGCCTACTCCCAGAAAATTTACAGTTCACCCAACATTATTGTGCAAATGGTTTATCGTGTAAAAGTAAGATTGTTTTAGGAGTGCAAAGTTTCTATAAACAGTTGCTTCGTGATTTAGGTTTTCTTTCGATTGCGGTATACACCATTTGTCTTTTGTGCGTGTGAGTATCTTAAGCATTCAATGGACTGCGACCATACTGCACAATCTCCTTTGTTATTTTGTCCTCAAAATATATTTACATATACGCCTATGTATCTATTTATCTAACTGTCTGTCTTTCTGTCTACATAGTATGCACATCTATCTAACATACAGATCTGCACATACATATATGCATACATACATACATACATACATACATACATACATACATACATACATACATACATACATACAAACAAAAATATCCTGTTGTCGATGGTTTGAAATTTCAACGAAGGAGACTTGGAACAAGCTTAGAAATCGGTTCTTTCTCTGTTGGCTAGAAATCTTGAAATAAACTGAATAACGATATACATACATACATACATACATACATACATACATACATACATACATACATACATACATACATACATATATACATAGATACATACAAATATACACAGATGCAAATGTGATCAGATGACTCAGTCAACTGCATCAACATAAATAATATAACATGTACTGATGATATAGATTTATTGGCAGGCAACGGTAGCGAAATTACATGGAATTGTTGGTGTTGTAAAAGAGGAAAGTGACATGAATGAAATATGAAGAGAGGGGTAGAACAAGTAACAAACGAGGTGTTTACGAGAAATCATAAATTAGGAACGTTGCTGTGTAGAAGTGAATCATAGAATACGTATGGCTAAAACACAGATGACATAATTCTGCACCTAAAACGGAGACCAGTATAGTGTCATTGTTTGCTAATTGTCTTCGATGTGAAAGGAACATGGAAAGTATACACAGCAATTGAGAAGAAAATACGAGGGGGTGCTAAAAATTTCCTGACTTTGGGTAAAAGAAAATATAGGAGGATCAGTTAATTATGAAATTATTCAACATAATCTACTCTCGAGTTTACATTATTATCGCAGCGGTCCTTCAGTTTTTGTAAGCCTTGTAAAAAGAACTCCAGCCAAGACTTTCGTGATACCCTTAAAGCCATGAATATTTCAGCACCTATTCGCTTAACTGTGCAGGAGCGAGCTAAGATAGCAGTACGCTATGAGGTGTGGAATTTAATTGTTTCGATTCAAAGTTTTTGGCGTGCATGGAAAGGTAAGCATGCAACACTACGTCCGGAGACAATAAAAAGTTGTCATGCAAAGTTGTGAACGATGCAAGAAGTGGCCGTCCAACCACATACTAGTCAGCGAAAAACCTGGCAACAGTGCAGGGAATATTTAATTGCAGCACGCAAAAATAAACATGTCAAGTAGCTCATGAAAGTGGACTAACAAGACACACAATACGTACGGTGTGTCACAAAGAATTGAATTTTCGTCCGTCGAAACCCTAATGTGCAGGAGCTAAAATGTGAAAACTGGGATTGCAGAAGTGCAGAAGTCCAGAACTCCAAGAAGTCCAGATTTCACTCCATGTAATTTTTACCTGTGGAGTTACACACAAAAAACAGGTGTACAAAACAAAACCGTGCACACTGGAGGATTTAGAGACACGGATTCAGGAAGCTCTCAATGATATCCAAGACGAAGTCGTTCAGATGGTTGTTCATTGCATTACTGGCCGTTTGAAGAAACTGGTTGACGCGACGGGTGCTTACATTAAAATACGAAGATCTACTTTCATTTTCCCATGTAATAAAAAACGTATATAATTTGTTCATTTGTTTTAATATATTCGTGAAATGAATATGGATTTTATTACCAATTTTTAATGCCTACTTACTTTTCACCCACCCTGTATATAT
>NC_069000.1:5260687-5261375 GCF_001194135.2 Octopus bimaculoides
TATATATATATATATATATATATATATATATATATGTATGTATGTATGTATATGTATAAACATTGAAACACAGACATGTGGAAAATGGTTTATGTTGAAATCGTTGTAGTGTGATAATCAGAAATTGAAAATGAATGAGAGAAAGACGAAGGGGAGAAACAAGCAAACAAACAATCTACATTTAGGGAATAACAGAAACAGAACATATTTCGTGTAGGATCTTTCTGAAGATAATAATTACATTATTAGAGTCTAAAGAAAAAAATGGTAAACGTAAAATCACCAAAAAGATCTGCAAGGAACATAGAGAATAGAACCGAGCATATTACTGAAAGGCGACATAGTATTATACATCGTATGAATAATTACAAGCTTCCGATGTTGATGCCTGCGTGTCGTTGCATCTCGTTAAATTCTTTCTCTTTTGTTATTTCAAATTGAAATAATGGCTTGCGTAATCTGAGAACTCTATGCAAATTATAACTTCTCCTTTTAGCGTTAAATCGAATTCGGTCTTCCATTTGCAATTTATGTAAATGAAACCGTGTACAACAAAACATTTGTTCCTTATTTTAAATACATTTGTTTCTACGCAACTGATAAAGGTTTCTTAATTTTATTCTAATTGTAATTGAGTAAATCTAAAACAAATTAAATAAATACAAAGACGGGAAATAACAACAGCTAA
>NC_069000.1:5261562-5262812 GCF_001194135.2 Octopus bimaculoides
ATATTTACATATATATACATATATACACATGCACGTTTATATGCAGATATTGATGTTAGCATATATATATATATATATATACAGACCAAATTCTGCTGAGAAATATATTCTGGAATGCTGATAACAGTGAATTTAAATTTTCCTATCTTTCAAAAAACTTTTTTTCTATCTTTTACAAATGTTCAAGTGTAAACATTTAGCGAAGCAGAAATATATTGAAAGAAATTCTGATTTAGAAGTGAAATAAAAATAGAGACCATTACCATATATAACGGCAATCGCAGACATCAAAGAGAAAAATATGTTTTAGAGGAATATTTTTCAGTGCGAATGTTTCATATTTAGCGTTTGGTGTTTCAATCCCTGTATGATGCTAATAGCCAGAAGAGCTAATAGTCAGAAGAGTTATACCAACGCAACAATGAGAATTGTTTAGTTTGTCACCAATGAAATTATAATTTTGCAGTTTAATCAAAGAGGTAACGCATTGTCCATGATATTTTTTTCCGATTCGTATGCATAGCATGACAGTGTGGTAAAACCTGGACTGACTAAGACGCGTGTAGATTTAGTAGACGTATCGTGCATAAATATGCATATATCGGTATGGGCTTGATCATGTATTCTGAAGGTCCCCCCTCTATGTTAGCCCGCATGGGTAACAATACTAAAAAAAAAACAGATCATGTATTCGGAAGTTAATGTGTCTACAAAATCGGAAGTTAATAACAGGCACCAAACTTTAAAAACAGCAACGCATGTGGTCATTGACTTCAGATGAAATCCAATCCGTTGCCCTTGCTTAGCCGCGGTTCAATGGCTGCCGCTAGCAAAAGATAAAAGAAATGACAACATCGCAAAGTCTGAAACAAAGGGGATTCTCTGTGGAGTTTTAAGGACAGAGTATTTTGTTTTAAACTCAGCAGCAGATTGTACAATTTCAAAATTCTGCTCTCTCGCTGCCTCGACGCTCGCATAATAATTCTTTTCATACTATTCCTTCGTTCTTTTGTTTTTTTATTTGTTTTAGTCATGTGAATGTGGCCATGTTGGAGCACCACCTTTAGTCGAGCAAATCGACCCCAGGACTTATTCTCTGTAAGCTTACTACTTATTCTATCGGTTACTTTTGCAGAACAGCTAAGTTACGGGGCCGTGAACACACCAACATCGGAGCGATGATGGAGGGACAAACACAGACACACAAACACATGCACGCATATATATATATATATATATATATATATATA
>NC_069000.1:5262977-5268006 GCF_001194135.2 Octopus bimaculoides
ATATATACATATATATATATATATATATACATACGATGGGCTTCTTTCAGTTTCTGTCTACCAAATCCACCCACAAGCCTTTGGTCGACCCTAGGCTATAGTAGAAGACACTTGCCCAAGGTGCCGTGCAGTGGGACGGAACCTGGAACCATGTGGTTGGTAAGCAAGCTACTTACCACAAAGTCACTTCTACACCTATAGTCACAAGGCCTGAATTTTTTCAAGGAAAACAAAGTAGATTACGTCGACCTCAAAATTAAACTGGTACGTGTTTTACCGACAGCGAAAGGATAAAAGGCAAAATCAATCTTGGCGGGATTTGAACCTAGAACGTAAAATGACAGAAAAAATACTGCTGATAATTCCGTTTGACGCGTTAACGATTCTGCTAGGTTGCTACCTTAGCGCCCTCATTACATCGATGATTAGTAGAGGTCAACAAGAGTTAGTCCGAATTCTTTGAAACTCTACCTAATAAAATATCGAAAACATAAAGTAAAAATAAGCTTATAAATTAAAAACAAGATGGCGATTGAAAATATTGTTTATGTTTCTTTTCAGTTTACGACCAACCAACGACGAACCAAAATATCTTTATTACCAACTTTTTGCGTTCGTCAATTTTTCCCTCTGCAGTGACGTATATCTAGAGCTATAATATATTGTTACATCATACACACAGCAGTTATTGATTTCTCTCTATCTCTATGCACGAGGTGAAATTTAGTAGGACAGGGCTAGATTAGTATGAATCGATATAATACCAAACATCTTTTTACATTAATTCGTTTTACACGAGAAATATTTAACAGAGTAGTTGCTTGAACAATGGTCTGAATTTGTCGTTTGTGTTGGTGCTGCTGTTGCAGTTGTTGTTGTTGTCGTTGTTGTTGTAGCTATTCTTCGTCTTGTGTTGTTTTTATTCTCACTGTTGTTGTTTTGGCATTTTTGTGTGTTACTCCGGTCGCTGTTGTTGTTGCTGTTGCAACTGTCACTGAATGTGTCCAGATAAGATCTGACCGAGTATACCTACAAACAAAGACACTCTGATCGCTTCCATTATCTCTTTCCTCCACGTAAGATAATATTAGAGTTAAATTTTGACAGAAGGCCAGCATTTTCAGAGAAGGTGATAAGTTGATTC
The DNA here is from genome assembly GCF_001194135.2 of Octopus bimaculoides. Taxonomy (NCBI): domain Eukaryota; kingdom Metazoa; phylum Mollusca; class Cephalopoda; order Octopoda; family Octopodidae; genus Octopus; species Octopus bimaculoides. The sequence continues at coordinate 5,264,122 of NC_069000.1, forward strand.
CATCCACCCCAGTGCTTCAACAGTACTGATTTTATCGACCTCCAAGATATGAAAATCCAGGGCGACCTCGGCGGAATTTCAACTCACAACATAAAGACGGGCGAAATGTCGCAGAACATTTTGTATAACGCGGTAACGATTTTGCCTTCTCACCGCCATAACGCCCGCATAATAATTCCTTCTACTATAATGAGAACGCCTGAAATTTTTCAAAAAAATTGCGTCTATCCCAATGCTCAACTGGTTCTCGTTTGGTCGACCCCGAAATTTTGACGCAATTTTTCGATCGTACATGCATTTACTTCATCTGCATACTTATTTCTCTGATCGTCGTTATTGTTGCGTTTGTGGATGCCTTTATTCTCAATCTTCCACAGTCCTCCTCTCGCCCTCGTCCTTCAATTTCTTCTCGCTTTTCCTTTCCCTCCTTCCCCTCCTTCATCGCCAACTAAACGCCATTAATCATCCTATTTTCCAAAACATTTCCAATATTTTCCTTATGTTTATTTCATTTATTTTAATTTGATTTCTCCTGTTTTTAAAATCGTGTTTCTTTTTAATCTTTTCTCAGCGATTCTTACTTTTTTCTTAATGTTATTGCAACTATCACCACTCTTATTGTTGTTGTTGTTGTTGTTGTTGTTGTTGCTGTTGTGGTTAATATTATTATCAGCGTTTCTGTTATTGCTGTTGATGTCATAGGTGTTGTTATTCTTTCAAATAACTTTTCTTAGTCAGATTATTATTTTCATTAGAACAGAATACATTTTTATCGATAATGTTATTATCGATAATAACATTATAAATATCATCATCATTGTCGTAGTCCTAACCCTAACCCGAATCATCATCATCATCACCATCATCATCCTAATTATCAACTTCAGCATCCAAATCGCCACCATCATCACCATCAACATCGTCAACATCGCCATCAGTAATCATTATTGTTCTTGTTAATATTGCTGCCGTTTCTGTTATTGTCGTTCTTCTTACTAATGTTACCCTTCTTCTTCTTCTTCTTCTTCTTCTTCTTCTTCTTCTTCTTCTTCTTATTATTATTATTATTATTATTATTATTATTATTATTATTATTATTATTATTATTATCATTATTATTATTATTATTTTTATTATTATTATTATTATTATTATTATTATTATTATTATTAGAAACATCTCAATGTCATCATATTCTTCACTCTCATCTTAATCATCATCATTATTTTTAATATTATTATTAATATCACTACTACTACCACTACTACTACTACTACTACTACTACTACTGCTACTACTACTACTACAACTACTACTTTTGTTATTGGTAAATGTTATCGTAATTGTTACTATCACCGCTACTATGAAGTTCTCTCCTAGATTATTTCACAGTTTTTTATTATTTTCATTATCATTATTATTATTATTATTATTATTATTATTATTATTATTATTATTATTATTATTTTCATTATTATTATTATTATTATTATTATTATTATTGCTTGTTTGTTTCTTTGCTTATTTATTTCATTGTCAAATATCTAGTTCTGTTTCTCCTCACCTATATCCTGCTAGCGTTCTTGATATTTCCTCTACTCTAGTGCCGCTATTATGAACATCACCATCATCATCATCATCTTCATTACCATCATCATTATCATCATCATCATCATCATCATCAACATCATCATCATCTTCATTACCATCATCATCATCATCATCATCATCATCATCATCATCATCATCATCATCATCATCATCATCGTCATAACCATAACCAGCAACAGCACCGCCACCAAAACTGCAAACACCTCCACACACAAGCACCATCAACGCCACCACCACCGCCACCACCACCAATAACAACAGTACTACCACCATCCTCCTCCTTCACCTCCTTAACCTCCACATCGCAATCAAAATTGTAGTTATTATTGTTATTATTCTTATTCTTATTATCATTGTCATCATCATCAACATTTTTCATTACTACTACTACTACTACTACTATTGGTGTTATTATTATTATTATTATTATTATTATTATTATTATTATTATTATTATTATTATTATTATTGCTATTATTATTATTATTATTATTATTGCTATTATTATTATTATTATTATTATTATTATTATTATTATTATTACTACTACTACTAATATTATTATTATTATTATTATTGATGTTGTTGTTGTTATTAATTTTATTGGTATTGCTATTATTAATAATATTATTGTCGTCATCATCATCACCATTTTTATTATTATTATTATTATTCTTGTTGTTATTGCTATTATTCACGTTATTGTTGTTTTATATATTTCCTAACCTCAACCCCCACCCCATGATCACTTCTATTGACGCAGTGTAGTTATTTCTAGCAAATATATATTTATCTCTACTTGTAATTGTGTCTTTGATGTTTTCATTTCTTTCTTCGTCTTCGCAGTGAAAACAAAAGACGAACTTCTGTGTCGAACAAAACGAGAGATTTCTCTTCCTTTGAGAAGGACATTTGTTTTGCTTGTCTAAAAATTAGAAGAATTAAGAGTTAAAGGAACTTTAGTATGTATTGCGTTGGAAATGTATAAAGACGGAAATGAGGAAGGCTTTGGGGGATAAATTTCTTTCTTTTCTTCCTTATATATTGTGTGGCAATATTTCTCCTTGTTGCGACAAAAGATAGACTACTTGCGTCATAAATGCGTCTCTCGTGTACATATCTGCATCGTGTTTGGTGAAGTTGTAGACGTAATGCGTTGCCTAGTACAATGTCATTATTGAATGATAGCTGCAAAAGGTATCATTGTGAATGCTAGAATAGTGTTCTTCAAGCGTTTGTTGCAATTACAAAGCAATAAATTCCAATCAAACCCTATACCTATACAGCAGACAGTAGAATGAAGGATTTCGTCTTATTTAAATATCAACATCACAACATAACAAAGTACGGTTAAAATATATTTTACATGATCCATATATGTAGTTATCTAGTTATCTTTTTTCTTTCTTTCTATCTATCGATATGCTAGACCACTGGTTCAAATTGATTAATATCAATTTCTACCCTCATAAATAAATTTATATATAATATATATGTAAATACTATACAAATACACACACGCGCACATATACACACGCGCACATGCACACACGCGCACATACACACACATATGTATACATATACATATATAAATATATATATATATATATATATATATATACATGATACATGGAGAATTGGAAAGAGATGAAGCCGGTATATTCGAAAGAGAGGCTAGTGAGACAAGTTTTATGTATATATGTACGTATGTATAATATGTGTAGATGTATTTTCCAGTCAATGGATGCCGGAACATTTCGAATAGAAGGATTGTGGATTTCGTGTTACCGTAAATAATGAGGAATTCATTTGTATGAGAGACGTAAATATTAAGTGTTAGTGCTTTTTATTCCACAGACACGTGTTGCTTTCACGCAAATTCTCAGGTCGAATCTGTGTGACGTCATGTGTGTACAGGTCTAAATCTATGATTCCATGAAGGTAACTTGATTAGTGAAGGAAATTTTCAGTAAGTTATCCAATATGAACCAGAACATCTATAGAAGTCTTTTGTGCTATTTTATTTTGTTGTTTGCCTGGGGCAGGATGCCACCGAAAATTTGTTCGTTGTTCACGTTTGTCATCCAGCTATCTGAAAAGGTCATTGAGAGCAGCTTGAAAATGCTTGTTATGCAGTACATATTTATACAGCAGTGATCTGCGGACCAGAAAGATTATTTCTGTAGCGAATGAGTATCATGAAGAGGAAATATCCAGAGATTAGGCGTGTCTCTATGACATTTACAGAATGATGCAGATATTACGTAATAAATC
>NC_069000.1:5270224-5276200 GCF_001194135.2 Octopus bimaculoides
CTTCTCATTCTTCTTCTTCTTCTTCTTCTTCTTCTTCTTATTCTTATTATTTTTCTTCTTCTTCTTCTTCTTCTTCTTCTTCTTCTTCTTCTTCTTCTTCTTCTTCTTCTTCTTCTTCTTCTCATTCTTCTTCTTCTTCTTCTTCTTCTTCTTCTTCTTTTTCTTTTTTTATCTTCTTCTTCTTCTTTTTTTATCTTCTTCTTCTTCTTCTTCTTCTCATTCTTCTTATTCTTCTTCTTCTTTTTCCTTTTGTCTTCATTTTCTTTTTTCTTCTTCTTTTCCCGCTTCCTCCTCCATTTTTCTTCTTTTTCTTCTTCTTCTTCTTCTCCTTCTTATTCTCCTTCTTTTTCTTCTTCTTCCTCCTCCTCTTCTTCTTCTACTTCTTCTTCTTCTTCTTCTTCTTCTTCTTCCGTCTTTTTCTTCCACTTCTTCTTCTTCCGTCTTCTTCTTCCTCTTCTTCTTCTTCTTCTTCTTCTTCTTCTTCTTCTTCTTCTTCTTCTTCTTATTCTCCTTCTTTTTCTTCTTCTTCCTCCTCCTCTTCTTCTTCTTCTTCTTCTTCTTCTTCTTCCGTCTTCTTCTTCCTCTTCTTCTTCTTCCGTCTTCTTCTTCCTCTTCTTCTTCTTCTTCTTCTTCTTCTTCTTCTTCTTCTTCTTCTTCTTCCGTCATCACAAATACCCAGTATATGTTGCAGCCCTGCAATACGTTAATAAATACGATTCAGCCATCCGCGGTTCTAGTTTCTTTTCCTCCCCCACCAACCACCTATATTTATTAGTTTCTCGTTACTTTTCGTTTTCTTTCTTCATCTCTCCTCATCTTTCTTTTCCTTCTTTTATCCATCATTCATTCTTCTTCTTCTTTCTTCTCTTTCCTCTCTTTCCACTCCTTCCTTCCTTCCAAACAAGCTCTCATCTTTTCTTTCAACCCCTTCATATTTTTTCCATCTTTCTCACTTTCTTTTGCTTTTTCATTCACGATTCCCCCCCACATCTTCCTCACAACTTCACCCTTCTACCACCACCCTTGCCAACCACTTCTTTCTCCAGCTCTTCATCTCACATCTTTCCCACTATTTTCCACCCTTCTTTGCAACTGTCATCTCCATTTCTTCATTCTGACCATCTTTTCACCGTTTTCCTTACACCTTATCTTTCTTTATTCTGTCTTCAGCCTTCCTTTCAGTTTTTATCTTCAGCCCCTTCCTCTCCTTCCTCCAATCTTTATAATTCAGTTTCCACATTACTGCATCCTGTCTTTCTTTCACCCTTCATATACGCTCGTATCTCCAACTGTTTTTGTCACTTCCTCCTCTCAACGTCTCCCTCGAAATCTTTTCGTTTCTTCTATTCATTTTTCCCCATCTTTTACGAATATATTTTTGGAAATCCTATTTCGAACGCTTAAAAATGCTCTCAAATTTGGTAATGACGAAACTTATTATTACTCTTATCGTGATCCATATTATATATTACTATTATATATTATTATTTTAAATGTAAACAGATGTGGAAAGGTTGCATTTGACATTATAAAGGATTATATCATTACATCAGTGAGATAATTTAGCCCCAGGAGACATCGTCTCCAGCTGGTTATAAGACACGATCTGTGTCCTTATATTTTCGAACAAGCTCAAAACAGCATCTGTGTATCGCAAAGACACTAGTCTACAGGAATTAAATAAAAGGCCCAGGAATCTAACACAAGGTACAAAGCTTAACACTGTGAAAGTAGTATTGACGGCTATTTTGCAAGAAAGAAGGAGGTAGAGGTTTGTTAAATGCAGAATACGCCATTTGTACTGTAATTCTGGTTTTGAAACCGATGCATTGTGAAGAAGCAATGTTATCGGTAGCCAAAAATATCCAAAATGTCACTGAAAGAGAAAAAGAAGTGAGAAAGACAGGATAAATAATTGGAAAGAGAAGGAATTGCATGGTCATTTTATGCAAGAAACCGAGGATGCTGCAAGTAATATACACTGGTTGTGGTTGACATATGAAAGCCCGAAACGGAGAATTGAAATGCCAATTATAACCGCTCAGGAACAAGTCGTTAGAATGTACTTGATATATGCAAAAATTGGCAAAACTCTGTCAGTAAAAGCAGAAACTGTTGAACTGGAGACAAAAATATAAACCAATTCTTGAGTGAATGCATGAAGAAAAAAATAGTATAAGCACGGGCATGAATGTATAGGTGACAGAGTGAATTGAAATGTTACATGACTGCGTACATTCTAAATGATACAAACCAAAATGGATGCAGTCCAGAGGTTGATACAGAGAATAATCATTGTAGGATTTATGGTAATTCTCGGTAAAAATGGAAGCAAAGAGACTAGATATGATTGTAGAAGCCAAGAAAGAAATAAAAATTGTAAATATCATAAATTTCGTAATATCATATGTTAATAGATAATAATGATACCAAATATCTTTAGAAAACAGAGAAATATCGGGACCTCACCAGAGATGAAGAGATTGCGGAAGATGAAAAGGAGAATTATTCCTGTGGTAATTGGTGATCCTGGCTCAGTACCCAAACTGCTGCTTAAATAACTGAAGCATACTGCAAGTGAAACATAAATGATTGTCGACCAACAGAAAAGTGTTATCTTCTTTTCTGCTGGAATCTTGCAACGCTCACCAGAAACGCCAACTGTATATGTATGTATATGACAATCTTCATATCTAGATTTGAATCTCTACCAAATCAACTCACACACGTTTGAACGATCCCCACCCCGAAACTATAGTGGAATAACTTGCCGAGGACACCACGCACTAACATCCGGAACCCTGTGATTTGGAAGCGATCTTCCAACCACAGCTGCCGGTCTGCGCTTCTGTAGATCATTCCTCAAAATAATGCTCTTCTATGAATTATTAAACGTTTTCTTTTTCTTTTTGTTTTTACTAGGAAACATGCAGTCAACATCAGTATTGCATTTAGCAATGCATAGTGAATTGACATGTCGACACACGACAGAGAACTGAAGACCCATGCGACAATCTTTATCCATCAACAGTGAAAGGTAGAAAATACAAGAAACGACTTTGAACGATGCTCGATGCCACTTCAAACACGTCATAAAAGCTACAGCCTTATACAAGGTAATCGATGCATCGATACTAGAAAAATACATATCCAGATTTGATCCATTCTGAACAAAGAAGATCAATCATACAGAGAGAAAGGTGGATGATAACTATATATATATATCACGTAACAACATAAGAACGAGGGACGTTTTACGTGGTCTTTAGACTTGTTAGAAATAACAGTCAAATCTTCCTTAAATCACACCCGACCGTGTTTCAAAGAATGTATTATATTATTCACCACTTTATTCTGAATATCTGGAAAATTATGGAAAGATCTTGGCTCTAATAGTTTCAATAATAATAAGACCTTGCACCAAACAATAACAGCAAAAACAGCAGAGAGAGGTTCGGTCGATGGCAACGCTGTAAGTGTATTAGCCAATAATCTGACTAATACAAATAATGGGAGAGCTGTTAACAGTAGTAGTAGTAGTAGTAGTAGTAGTAGTAGTAGTAGTAGTAGTAGTAGTAGTAGTAGTAGTAGTAATTTCACCGACTAGTATCTTGGTCATAGAAACGATATAAAAATGACAAAACACAAAAACCGTGTAAATAGTTCTGGTGGTTAACAAATAAACCAAAGGTATATTTTAATGGCATCGAGAAACTCAGAAAGGTTAAAGTTGCCAAACCATTCTTTTAATGCGCCACATCACCGAAAACGTTTACATCAATCGTCTCAATTAAGGCTAATTAACAACCTCTATGCATTTGTTAAGTGAGGTTTGCCAAGACTGAAATTTTGTCACACTGCATTATTTAATTATAAAGTTGTTTTCCTATTGCCTCCCTCGCCCAGAAATATTCATTAGCTTAATGGAATGTTATCCTCATTATAGATGTTATTTTATGTAATGTGTCTATGTGTGAAATAATGAAAATTCTCTGGTTCACTACATAAATTATATCGTCACTAAATTAACCATTTCGTTTTCATGCTGTCCGTGTACTTGAGTAATCTCGCCTCGTTATTCACTTACCAGTCAACATTCACATTACCCAGATAATGAACAGTAAGTTGACATGGTTTGCAACAGACAGGCACGCTGCACCATCAATTGCAATTAAAAACATGCAGTGAAGGAGACACGATAATTCCTAAAAATTCCTTTGATTATCCTTTATTTGTTTTAGTCATTTAGATTGCGGCCATGCTGGTGCACTGCGCTGAAGGATTTCAGCCGACTCCAGTATCTATTAGTTTAAGCTTGGTGCTTATTCTATCAGTGCATTTGCCGAACTGCTAGGTTGCGAAGACGAGTGCACACTTACACAGGTTGTGAAGCGGTGGAAGGGATAGACACAGGCATAGACACACATACACACATAAACACACATCTCATACACACACACATAGACACAAACACACATAGACACAAACACACAAACACACACACAAACACGCACACAAACACACACAAACACACACACACAAACACACACAAATACACATGCACACACGCACCACAAACACACATAAACGCATAAACACATGCATACCTACACACACGCACGCACACACACACACACCCACACACACACACACACACACACACACACACACACACACATATATATATGCGATTTCGTCGGCTCGATCCTACTGTAGAAGACGATCAAACTAAATCATAATCAAAACTTAGGTGTTGAATTAAAACTAATATGACAGACAACGAACTTATGCATTTAACATTGCAATGTGGATTTCATCTTTGAAAATCTACTAGAAAACCATAGACAGGCATGGCATATTTACTTTTAACAACACACATAGAAAAGTTCCAGAAAATAACAATATTAAGATATACAAATTTGATGGAGATTTTTCAGATAGAATTTATTAACCTTCAGGAAATTTATGCATGGTTTCCCAAGATGTAATTAAGTCTATATTTACTGAAGAGAGGAAAAAATTGATGCCGTTCTCCTACCATGTGAAGCATTCTTTCTTTTTGGCTTCAAATTTTTATACAACAATTTTAAGAGCCAAGGTTAGACAATTACATCGACCTTAGTGTTAAATGGCTAATATTCTTTAGTCTTCGAAACGGTGACAGGCAAAGTTAACTTCGGCGGAATTTGAATACAGGAGGTAGAGTGCTGGAAGAAATGCCGCTAGGCATTGTGTCCGGTAAATCATTAATGATTCTAGCAGCTCAGCAACTTGAGATATAAATCAATAGATAAATAAATAAATAGATAAATAATAATTTCTTTCGTAAGTCTGAAATTTATGGGGGCAACCCCAGTCTTTACGTAACTCGTATTTAATTTATCGACCTCGAAAAAATGAGAGGCAAAGTCGACCTCGGTGGAATTTGAACTCGGAACGTGAGGACAGACGAAATGCCGCTAAGCATCTTGTCCGGCGTGCTAACAACTCTACTAGCCAGCCGACTTAAGAAGAATAACAACAACAAAAACAGCAGCAGCAACAACAACAACAATACTACTACAACTACTACTACTACTACTACTAATAATAATAATAATAATAACTTATACTATAGACACAAAGCCTGCTCTACTGGTACTTATTACATCGGCCCCGAAAGGATGAAAGGCAACGTAGTCCTCAGTCTAATAATAGTGATAATGGAGGTAATAAGAATTATGATGATGATGATGATGACGATGATAATAATAATAATAATAATAATAATAATAATAATAATAATAATAATAATGCAAGATCGATTAAACTACATACGAGACATGTATAGGAGTTTATACAATAATCTATACCCTACGACTACTAATTTCTCTTGTTTGGATAAAAATCATTATTCTTGTCTTCCGCCCAAATAATATACCATACTATACTATACTACATATATATATATATATATATATATATATATATATATAT
>NC_069000.1:5277407-5279896 GCF_001194135.2 Octopus bimaculoides
TATATATATATATATATATGTATCTGTGTACGTGTGTATATTACTGTTCATTTGTATTAAGGTCTCCCTTAATGTTTTCTCTTATTACTCTTATTGTTGCCGCTGTTCATAGTCGCTTCTTTCTTTGTTGCCATTATGGTTGCTGTGTCTATTGTTCCTGTTGTGTAATCATCACAGACTGCAATTGTTAGGCCCTTATATATTAACGCACAAAGTAATCAGCGCCGATGTAAAAATACAGTAGAGTCCATTGAACATTTCTGTTCTATTATAGAAATTTCTAACACAGACACACAGGGCCATAACTTTTTCAAGGGGAAACATAATCAAATACATCTATTACTCGTATTTGATTAGTATTTACTTTATCGATCCTGGAAAAATATGAAATATAAACTGAGCCACAACCTGGATTTGAACGTATAACGTGAAGAGGTACAAATAATTCTACACGTCTATCATGGTGTTGCCTTCTACATAACTCATTTTCTCGATTCTCCGCCAATATTTTATGATACGAGGGTTTTCCCTCTGAAGCTTCAATATAAAACGTCTATTTTTAATTTATTCTCTCACCGCCGTCATATATGTTTGCGAACGTATGACTATGCTAACCATGAAGTGGTTTCAGGTTATAACCACCATTACGTCTTTTCAAAGAGCATGATGCAATGTGAAAGAAATTTCACTGTCATTCCTCGTGTACGATGTAACCATAAAAAGGATTCCAGTTTTTAACGCTAACTAATGGACGTGAAAAATATATGAAGTTAGGTGTGAACAGAACAGCAAAATAGTTTTTTGCTAATTACCTGTGAACATTATTACCAGAAGATTATTAAATGACGTAAAAGCAACTTCTACGACGATATCACCGAGAAACTAAGAAATCTCTCGCAGAGACCGATGGCTATTTGGTATCAAGTGGCATCAGAACGTTAGGAGATTATTTTTGGAGGTGTCTTTGTTTAGGGTTTCTTCAGTGCACATTCATATCCCCACCGCGGTCAGCTTTATTATTTAACATTTCGGATTCGATACATAAATTATCAGTCATGTATTGGACCTCGATACTTCCATTTCTATTCCCCACCCACTCTCTTTCTGTCTTTCTCTCTCTCTCTCTCTTTTTCCTCTCCCTTTCACTTCCTTGACCCTACTTCCCCTCTCTCTCTCTCTCTCTCTCTCTCTCTCTCTCTCTCTCTCTCTCTCTCTCTCTCTCTCTCCCGAATTCTCTCTTTATCGTTCTTTCCTTTATTAGCTAATCTACTAACTCTCTTCTGTCTCTCCTCTCTTTCCACGATCTCCCTCCCTTTTTTCTCCCTTCTCTCTCTCTCCTTACCCCACTCTCCTCACCCCTCTCTCTCTGTCTCGCTGTCTTTCTCTCCCAGAATTGATTACGTTACCCTGTAAGATACGTTTGTAAAAGATTCAGAAATTATTCAAGGATCATGATAAACCCTTATTCCAGAAACAGGACAAAGGGTTGTGTTAAAGAAAAAATTAGAAACTTTAAATGATATAAAAACTCACCAATGAAGGCTCGAAGTACCACAGGTAATAAAGCAAAAACAAAATTAATAAAATTGAAGAGAAAACTTCCACCTAGAAGACCTCAAGCAAACGTAAAATTCTCTTGCAAAATAGTTAAATATCATGTTTATTTATTTATTATATTTATTATGCTTTATTATCATTTTTTTCTTAATAAAATCAATATTTGACTTACCAAACTGTTTTGAAGTTCCCGGTGTTAATTGGCACCAATATAAATTCTTAATAGGAGTTAGTAGAAGGTTATAATTTAGGCCATAGAACATTTTGATTCGTGTCATGAAATGCCAAGCACCGAAAAAGTATAAAAGCTGGACAGACACGCTCATTATAATGTTCTTGTTAGAAATATGTTTTACGATTATGGCAAATTTGGCAATAGGCCTAGACGAAGGAAATATATTATATATAAATGCTGTTTAAATATTTATTTATTTCGACCAAGGGTGAGTAAAGCCGAGTCAATTATCAAATAAATAATTTTGGCTTCCCAAACATCAGACTAAGTCATCGCGATTCGTTCTGACCTTGGTACAAGTGTAGGGGAAGCAAGAAAACGTTAAGATGAGAATACGAGGTTTCTGAACTGTTCGATATAGTAATGCATTAGCATTTACACCAGCCATATCCTGCCGGAAGACAATCAAGGGCAAGAACACAATCCCCCAAAACTAATGCGAATATGTAATCCTATGCTTTTTGACATACCAAGAAACCTAGAACGCAATATCAGCAATATTAAATATCATGTCATTTTGAATCATTTTTCCTCTGATGATGGTACGTGATATTCGGACATGAAACTACTAGTCACAATGTATTTTTAATAAACAACTATACCATTTGATATTTCCTTATACGTAAGGTATTCATGACAAAAAACTGCATATACATACATATATACATATGCATACATACATACATACATACATACA
>NC_069000.1:5280183-5282681 GCF_001194135.2 Octopus bimaculoides
TGTACATACATACATATATATATATATATACATATATATATATATATATCCAATTAATTATCGGGAGACTGTATAATTTAACTTCTCGCTTTTTTCTCCGAACGGGAATATTGCCAGCTCTTTCGAGAAGTAGGAGAAGCCAGCAAGTAATGATATTATCTCACCGGTTACTTACTTACTTTAGCCGAAATCTCTGCTTCTTACCACCTTAACAGAGCGTCTTTTAATCTTTTAGCGTTGTCAGATAAACACCTCACACACACAGAAACACAAACACGGATTCATATATACATACACACACACACACACACACACACACACACATGTATATATATATATATATATATATATATATATATATATATATATATATATACATACATTTATATATAAATACACACACATATATGTAGACAAGTATATGTATGTTTATATGCGTACATATATATGCCTTTGTGTGTGTATATATATATATATATATTCTAGGTATTTCTAAGCGATTTCATAACTGCTACAGTCAGTAATTACATCAGTTACAATTACGTTACTAACACGTTCGTCTGTAAGTAGTCTTTTGATGTTAGGTTATTTAGTGAACGGATTATTTATTCTATAGACTGAAGCCAATATTTGGTCTTGCAGAAAGAGAACCCCGACATAGCATACTAATATGAATATATTCTGATATATTTCAATACAATGCCACTGTGAAATTATATAAGGGATCTTTGAGCCTCTGACGTGTGAGATTGTATATAAATGAAGTCTGGTACATTGATGTTTTATTACTTCAGTTTCGGTTTTAACCCTCGTGATATAGCGCCCACTTGCGGATGTTATGAGCCTATAACTGAAAGATAGCAGGCAAGATGTCGTTACGAAAGTGCCGCATGTTTCGAGTGGTGATAAATTTTCTTAGTTATAGAATATTTGAATCCGGTAAAATAATTTCATTTAAAGCACGTATTCGAAAATATCAGCGTTCCAGTTAGAATATGACTAACATTGTCTTTCCATTGTTATTCTACAGAAACACGGTTGATGATGGGCCAAGGTTCAGTATAATTTCATTTTATATGTCTTCGCATTTTTTAGTAATTTCAGTAAAGCATTTAGCGTGTAGGGCACTGGTTCACACAAAAAGCTAAAACAAGCCACGTGAAAACGATGATTTATAAGAGACTATCAATACTGGACAAAATAATATTCTTCCTGACCAAACTAGTCTGAATTTAAATCACAGAGCAGGAAAAATAATATAAGGGTTATTCACGGCTGGAATGACAATTTACGTAAGTCAACTGGTTCGGCGCTGACTTTTAATTTGAGATATTACATGAGAAACTAAACAATAGCAAATATATTTAAATGACCAGAAGAAATACATCGAAAGTAAGATGGGTTTCTTTACCTTATTTGTCATATTCTTAGAGGTGGAAGAAGATGTAGAATGGCTCAGTAGTTTAAACGGGTACTTCGCAAGAACAATACCTATACTTCAAACTTGCTGTAGATTATTTCGGGCGAATGTATTTAATTCCTTAATATCTACATTGTCACATCAAATATAATACTTATTTATTCATTTTGTTTTGAATTAATCTGCATAATCTCGCATTTATTTTGACTATAGGATTGTAGGATAGGCCTGAAACGCCTGATGTATGCGGTGTGTTTGCGGTGTGAACACAATACATGTGTCATATTCGGGTGTGATATGGCCGGTTTACTCCTATATATATATATATATATGTATGTATGTATATATGTATATATATATATATATTCGCGGTCGCTTCGCATCGCACTACAGGCGGTGTCATGGCCGAAAGCAATAATTATCAGACAAATGAGTCAATTGAAGCGATAAGTGAAGTGCATTCAAAGATACAGACAGCAGTAACGAGACGTCATACCATAGTCTTCCAGTGACAACATCCTGATACATAGCAGACAAACGTCCGACAGGGCAATGATCTGTGGCATAAATTATTTGCCTTCTATGCCTCATATCTTAACCTCATTTGAATATCTTAACATTGGAACAAGGGTTAGCTTGATATTTATGTCATTAACTACATTTACTAATCAGCTTTGTCAACTTAATTAAGATTTATCGGGTTAGTTACGCTAAGGAATTAACATTTATTGCTGAGGTTACTATAGGTTTTATTGCATTCATATATTTACTCTTCTCTGTTCAAATGTACTCCGATGTATTTGTTCGTTTCCTTCTTTACAAGCGTTTCATTCTTTCCATTCATAGAGAGATAGGTAGCTCCATAAAGGAATGATGTTCCTATTAATTCATTATTCGTGTTGTTCCCATCCGGGAATTAGTTCTGATTTCAAATCTTGAATAATGAGATATAAAATAGACAGAAGAAATATCTTGTTGTATTACTCTATTTCTCTCTCCGCCATTTCTCTCCTCTCCCTCTCTCTCTCTCTCTCTCTCTCTCTCTCTCTCTCTCTCTCTCTCTCTCTCTCTCTCTCTC
>NC_069000.1:5283268-5284536 GCF_001194135.2 Octopus bimaculoides
ATATATATATATATATATATATATATATACATATATTTATGTATGTATGTATGTATCCATCTATGTATCGATCGATCGATGTGCTCAACGATCTATCTACCTATCTATTTGAATGTATGTAAGCGTGTTTCCTGCATCCGTAGTACATTTTGTTATACCGTTATATCAGTTTTGCTGACTGTGTGTATATACTACATTAGTAGGAAGTGAATAACTTGTCGTCAAATAATATTTGCAAACGAAAGCCGGTGCAATGTAATTGTTCTTACTACCAAGAGATAGATGGGTTTCAAGTAATTATCTTTCTATTTATCAGAAAACCACGTAGTATTTATTGTAACATCCAAATGGATGCATTCATTAAGATGGCGGACCTATTCGAATTTCTATTCAACTCATTGCAACTGAAGACAGACAATTGGCAGCTTTAAACGACTTGTAAAATTTCCAAAGGAAGTAACAATGTGCGCAAGACTACAGTAGCTTCTTACACGGTTTCTGCCGCCGTTGCTTATTAATTGCAACTAATATACGCGAACGAGATCTTTGAGAATGTACAAAATTCCCAAATGGTAATAGCCAGAATTAGATTAAATCCTTTATGGCGGCAAGCTTCAAAAACAGGACATTTTAGATATGATATTATGCGCTGTTATTGCTGCCCCCACTGAAACTACTACTCTGACTACTACTACTATTATTGCTCTATGCCGTCATTGGACTTATAATCCTGCAGGCGAATGTCTTAGAATGGGCTATTTACCAAAAATAATGCTTTTATCGCTTTCAAGGAACCGACATTTTACAATTTAACCATGATGTATTATATTTACACTCACGGACGCAATCATACCAAAGCACATCACCACACGCGCACCCATACACATACATCACTAAGACGAATACACGCATATCCACAGTAATTACGAAGTTAAATTAATAACGGGTTAGTAAGTCCAAATGGCATCGACTTCCATGTAAATGCATAATTGGCTAAAATGATCCGATAAGGGAAATGTATTTAGCATAACAACAGAAAAAAAGATTAGATTTATATACGGGTCATAATATAAACTGTGCCTAACATCTGTTTTAGTAAATGCGTAATTAAACAATTCTGTTTAAAACTAAATTTGATCAAAATTAATTTCACATCTGCGGAAACCCAACCCCTCAGAAATGATAAGATATATATATGTGAATGTGTGCTTGTTCCTTTGTTTGTTTCTGTGTGTGAGTGTGTGTGTGTGTGTGTGTGTGTGTGTGTG
>NC_069000.1:5284708-5286087 GCF_001194135.2 Octopus bimaculoides
AGAGAGAGAGAGAGAGAGAGAGAGAGAGAGAGAGAGAGAGAGAGAGAGAGAGAAAGAGAACCAACCTGGTCTGCAAATACTATACTCGCTGTTTATGCAAATATAGAATGTTTTTCATATAAATGTGAATATCGTTACCCGAAGCTATGCAGTATATATCTAAAATGGCAGAAAAAGGTTTTTTAAAGATGTACACGTGGCACTGAATGCAAATTTTTCCAGTCAAAAAAATGTCACAATTCACCGGAAATGAAAGAGTTCCTTAAAGTGAGTCACTTTCATATCTATATGACAGAAATTTTGAGAACGCGAGAGATGGCTCCTGTGACAAAATATGAATGCGTATTTTCGGACATGGAGTGACAATACGCTTCCAAAAGTTGTCACGAGAGAATTAATAAGAACGGCCAACTCTTAGTGGATACAAACAATAGAATAAGTATACGGAGCTGATATAGCATAAAGATGCAGAAATGCATGACATACGGTCGGTAAAGTCATTCGTGGCCTAGCGTTCTGTTCCCAACCATATTCTCTATAAGGAAAAATTCTTCTCCCGTGACAATTTGCGTAGCATATTACCTTTCCATGTCTGAAAGCACAGGAATATGTTAAATAAAACTGCACGTAGCTAACCTTTCTTTCTATACTGCGTAGTTGTGTCCCGTGAGAGGATTTGACCGTTAAAAGGTAACGTTCCAAATGAATGAGGATAGGGTATGAACTCTGCATAGACACCCGTGCCAGACTGGAGGAAAGACAATACCCGCTAAGGTGGAAATTGAACTGAGGATTATAAAACTCATCACAAATGCCAATAATCATTCCGTTCGGCGCCCTAGCAAGTGTTTAGCCTTCGCCAAAATAACAACAACAGCAAAAGACCAACAAAAGAGCAACAGGAAAATTCAGTATTTTCAAAGTAGAGAGAAAAATCTCCAAGAAACTGGAACGAAGTAGATTTGTGCTTCAAAGCATCGCATAAGAACAATTGCACCTGCAAGTATATATTCTTACAGTATTGATAAATGCAACATCAATGGAACATTCGGTAAATATGTGGTAGACTGGAACTTATCTCACTTCTGAAAGGTTCTCTTAGGTGTGTAAGTGTGTATTTTTCTTTTTGTGCTGCTTGGGAAATCACTGAACATTTTATAATGAACTTATAGATATGTGTTTTAGTAAGTTAATCGGAAAGATATAGAAGCGAATTTATTGCTCTTTTGTTTTTCAATTGCTGGCCCATCCTTCACTTTCTGTGCCCTTCTATCTCCCACTACATATATGCAAATATGTATATATAATATAATACTACACACACACACAGACACACAGACACAGACACACACACACACACACACACACACACACACACA
>NC_069000.1:5286168-5290283 GCF_001194135.2 Octopus bimaculoides
ATATATATACATATATATACCTATATATATATGTATGTATATACAACTTCTGCAACCACATCAACCGAACATCTGGCCAACTAACTTCCCAGACTGCGACCATCCTGATTATTATGTGTGGGGCGCAGTTGAGGGGAAAGACCAAAGAAAAAAAAAACTCTTTCTAACACCAACCATGAACTGAAGACAAGGATTATGGCAGTATTCACTAACTTAAGCGAGGAGACCGTCCTGAGGAGTTGCAGCCGATTCCGAAATCCTCTCGAGCCCGTAGTTGCTCTTTAGTATTTCAAGATATTTTTACGTAATTTTGGGAAATATATCTGTTAAAATGAATTGTCAATGTTATTTTCATGTGTGCGTTACTTAGACGATAGTCCCCCCCCCCTATATACATACATGTGTTTGTGTATGTATTTATATATGTATGTACTGAATGAAAATAACGAGTGCAGAATGTTAGAAAATTCTGATGGATGCAACCTGCAAAAGTACGATATGATAAGGAAAGGAAAGTTAAAATATTGTTGCTGACTCGAGAATTAGCTAAATAAATTTCTGAAATTGATCATCAATTTTTAAAAACAAAATTTTTTGCTTCACATTGCAAACATTTGATATTTAAGATTATATTTTTTATCTCACAATTTCTTTGTATTAAACTAAAATATTTCTATCTTATTTTTAGTATTAAATTATATATTCCATTTTATTTTTTTGACAAAACTCATTATCCAAAAATCTTGAATCACAAATATTGTGTTAAAATTAAACTCGTGTAGAATGTATACGATTTAAAAAAAAAATTTCAAAATAGTAAAGAAGCTTAGTGAAACAAAAATATGATTTTTTTTTAAAGTTTACATTATCAGATAACAGAATATTTTCTATTCAAAACCAGAAGAATGTGTAAAAATATGCAAGGTAATGAACTAATGGAATGCAATATGTAGAATTTTTTTCAACTTTAGGGATTATAAAACATTGTCAATATTTCTTAAATTGTTATTATGTGACTTTTATATATACATAAAGCATGAAATTTGTGATATTCTGTCAACTATACACAATCTATGTTGGCGAGTGTACGTCCCCGTAACTTAGCGATTCGGTATATATATCCGATAGAATAAGTACTAGCAACTGAAACAATCAAAAGAAATAAAAGAGAGATAGATAGATAGATAGATAGATAGATACATTTCTTTTATTAGCCACACAGGGCTCAACGAAGATGGGACAAATACAATGTAGAGCTTTTCTTTTGGGGAGGGGGAAGGAAGGAAAAAAAAGGGAAAGAATGAAAAAAAAATAGATAGATAGATAGAAGGATGGATGGATGGATGGATGGATGGATGGATGGATAGATAGATAGATTTAATTTCATAACAATTTAACTCTGTTCGATCTCCTTAACGTCTCTTTGGAGCGTTGGATACGCATATCTCATCAAATCCTTGGAGCAGATCGATAATGCTTGAGAGAAATTCAAGAGAGCTTTTAATTGTTCGAACTATATTGGTTAGCTCAGGTCACTTGGTATAAAGAATACGACAGAGGTGCAAGCTATTGTCTTTATTCTAAAATGGATGTGTTGGGATAGAATTTTCCCAGCCTTCTGGCGCCACGTTGGCAGTAGGCTGCACCACATTTCTTTCAGTGATTCCATCCATCCATCCATCCATCCATCCATCTATACATACATACATACATACATACATACATACATACACATGTATATATATAATCATGGAGACTGGTAGGGGAAAATAGTTTGACAGGAGAGCTAGGAAGAAGGGGAGATAATAAAGTACTGGTGAAACCAAAACAAAGGTGCTTGAGTGTATGTATATGTGAAAACGTGTGTGTGTGTGGATAGGGGCTAGTGGCTTTCACGTGTGGATGTGTGCGTGCGTAAGTGTGTGCCTCTGTAATGTGTGGGTGTGTGGATGATCACGTGTGCGTTGCAGATGATAGTGTGGTGGTGTGGTGTAGTGGTGAGGTGTAGTGGTGGGGTGTGGAATGTGGGGATGTGAGGGTTAAGTGTGGGTGTGGGGGAGATTGGGGTTAAGCTAATCAATCGAATATTTCTCACGCGATTAGTTAACAATTTATCGATCTATTGGCTTGCGAAAAGCTTTAAGCGTAAATTTAAGTTACCTAAGTATTATGTTAAGCTAGAATATCGTACAGGTTTTTTTTTTCGAAAAGGTTTACTTTTTTCATTTCAGGTGGAGAATATTCTACGCCATTGTGAAATAGCATTCAACAATGTGTGACACTTATAACAGAAATGGGTGGGGACTCATAAATATTTGCTGAGCGCACATCAGATTGATTTTTGAACAAAGCTTTTCATACTGTCTTCCTTTTTATGCTTCTTTTAAAACCAAATGTAATATTTGTAGGGATTCTTTTCAACAAAAGCATTGAATATTTCTTTAAGAGAATTGATAAATTGTGACTTCGTCGTACATTGTCTAAAACCTTCTTCTGCACGATAATATTCTTCCTTTGACTTGTGAAACTCTTGAAATGTTTAAGAATTTAGCTTCAATTTCAGAATATAGTGTAACGTTGACGGCGAAATATTAACCTCGACTGATGCATATATCAATAACTTCCTTAGACTAAATTCAAAAGCTTCTTCCGCGCTGAGTGGTTGCCTTCCGGAACGTGGTTTATGACATAGTGACATATTTTCTTTAAATTGCTTTAATTGAATTCCTAAGAGGTGCATTTCTTCTATAACAAGTTATGAATCTTCTTACACAGACTTCAATTTTAGTCGGCGTAGAAGACACTCAATCTCTTCGATTATTGTTACCACTTCTAAAACCTTCAATTGCTCCCAAATAAATCAAAATAAAGTACATTTAGTTAGAAGTGTTTTAAGAACGCCAACGTAGTGGTGCATAAGTATTTATAAAATTCAACGTAAAGATATAGTGCACATAAAGATATATTGTCGCTTTGGCGGATATCACTATGTATCAACAAACAAATTATGTGCTCACCCCTATAAGCAAGTCTCAAGGTAATAGCTTAGACGTATGATCTGAGGGTAGCTTTGATGGAAGTAACATAGCCATTTTGAAACTTAGGTGTCTCAAAGTCCTCCTAACTCAATGAAACGTGTGTGTTGGAAACACAGATTGCTGAATGGCTAATCGCACATTCACGCTGCAATGTACATGTTATGAACGTGTTAAGAATCATTATGCACCTTATTGTATTTATGCGAGAATGTATTTGCGCAGCTAAAGCAATCAGGCAGAGTAAAAACATATGTGTAGGCATAGATAGATAGATAGATAGATAGATAGATAGATAGATAGATAGATAGATACAAACACACATACATACATACATACATACATTCTTCAATATCCGTAGAAGGCAGCGAGCTGGCAGAAACGTTAGCACGCCGGGCGAAATGCTTAGCAGTATTTCGTCTGCCTTTACGTTCTGAGTTCAAATTCCGCTGAGGTCGACTATGCCTTTCATCCTTTCGGGATCGATTAAATAAGTACCAGTTGCGTACTGTGTTCGATATAATCGACTTAATCTGTCTGTCTGTCTGTCCTATATATATGATTGTTATACGGCTAACATTTCAAGTTACGTACAATATTATTATAGGAAGAAATTCAAAATCTTACACCTATTTCCTATATATATATATATATATATATATATATATATATATATATATATATATATATATATATATATGTGCGTGTTTGTGTGCGTGTGTGTATATGCGTGTGTGTATATGTGTGTGTGCGTGTGTGTATATGTGTGTGCTTGTGTGTGTATGTATATGAGGCTGGGTGGGGTTTAATGTCTATATGTCTGTATTCCGATACCTATTTATAGATGGACACATTAAATGGTAATAAACTAATAAACTAATAAACTAATCAAAATACATGCGATCAGTCTCACATATTATATATGGACATGCGAGCATATTATTTACGCTCATATTGACA
Source organism: Octopus bimaculoides (assembly GCF_001194135.2). Lineage (NCBI taxonomy): Eukaryota > Metazoa > Mollusca > Cephalopoda > Octopoda > Octopodidae > Octopus > Octopus bimaculoides. The sequence goes on from NC_069000.1 coordinate 5,290,164, forward strand.
CATGAAAACAGTCACACACACACACACATACTCTTATGTTCTTATTCACAAATAATGAAAATATAAATTTTCACTCGCAGTCATATATATATATATATACATATATATATGTATATATAT
>NC_069000.1:5292180-5295639 GCF_001194135.2 Octopus bimaculoides
TATATATATATATATATATATATATGGTGAGGACTGTTTATTGCTGTTTAAATGCGTAATATGCCAAAACATTGCATGCTTTCTTGTCTTAAAACAGAACTAATGTGAAAAAAGCTAGCCATTCAATATAGACCGTTTTTTTTCTCTCTCACCATTTTGCAAGTTAAGTTTTTATTTCTTCTTCCTTCAACATTCACTTTGATAATTATCATTGTTCTCCATCGGCGGCATCACTACTATTCTCGTCATCACTCCCACCACCACCGCCGCCATCATCACCAAAAACACCATGACTAAAATACATCAGAAATGTTATCATCATCATCATTCATATTCATCATCATCATTCATAGTCATCATTATCATCATCATTACCATGATTATCATCATCATCATCATCATCATCATCATCATCATCATCATGAAAATCTTCATCATTATCATCATTATTTTAATTGTCATCACCATCATCACCATCATCATCGTCATTATTATCATCAACATCATGATACTCTTTATTATTATTATTATTATTATTATTATTATTATTATTACTACTACTACTATTATTATTATTATTATTATTATTATTATTATTATTATTATTATTATTATTATTATTATTATTATTATTATTATTATTATTATTATTATATTTCTTGTCCTTTCTGTTTCTGTCTGTATTATTATTTTATTTTATTTTATTTCATTTATTTATTTACTTCTTTTTCCGAGTCAGAAAAATACTGTAGTCGACTGTGCTTTCTTTTTATCCCTTCGAGTAACATAAATTAAAGTAACCCGTAGAATATTCAAACCACTGTAATTGAGTAAGCACCTCACCACAAATTGCCTAGCCCTGGGCTAAATTCAGAAAGAATGATTATCCTTATTACTATTATTAATATTATTAACATTATTATTATTATTATTATTATTATTATTATTATTATTATTATTATTATTATTATTATTATTATTATTATCATTAATTTTATTGTTATTATTATGATTGTTGTTGTTGCTGTTGCTGTTGTAGTCGTTGTTTTGGTTAGTATTTTAATACCAATATCCTTACTAATAGTACTAATACAAATACTACTCCAGAACTATTGATGCTGCCACTGCTGCCACTGCTGCTACTGTTGCTGCCGCTGCTACTGTTGCTGCCGCTGCTACTGTTACCGCTGTCACTACTATTGCTCGCATTATGTAGAAAAACTAAAGTAAAAGTAAAATTGTGAGAGCAAGATACACTTATCCTACATCATCGAGAATGTGTGATGAAAAGGATGGTATTGATAACGTTTATGGTGACGCTGATGATGACGTTGATGAACGACATTATCGTCATCACGATCATATATATATAATGACAACACAAGAACTAACAATCAAGACTCAGTGTGCAGAAAAGAAAAACATGCGTAAAAAAATAATAATAAATGACACACACCTACACACACAGCACACACACACACACACGCACGCACACACGCACGCACACACGCGCACACATACACCGATACGCATATTCACACACACATACTTATATGTAAATATGTAAATATGTATGCACAGACACAGACATATATACATGTATATGTAAGTATATATATATATATATATATATAATTATATATATATATACATATGTGTATATATATGTATATATATATATATATATATATATATATATATATATATATATATATATATATATATATATACATATATATATGTGTGTGTGTGTGTGTATATATATATATATATATATATATATATATATATATGCGTACGTTTGGAATATCTGTGTATGCATATACAGACATTTACATACGCACATACACAATTGACAAATGCATACGTATATGCATATGCATCTCTATGCATCTCATATACATTTGGAGTGGAGTGTATGGCGGAGCGGGCTATCTCTGTGAGTGTGGAAGTGTTTGCCGTTTTGAAAGGAAAAAAAAATTACCAAAAAAACAGATATTAATGATTTCGTGTAACGTAATATAATATAAATGTTGGCGATGGAGACAATGTTATTCTGCGGGAAAAATAATACAATTCTAATAGTAGACATATAGTAATATTTATATGAATAAATATATAACAAATCAAAATAGTGTATAATACTTCTACCGAATATTAATAAAATGTAAAACTAAAGTTATGAAATAAAATTTTTTTGCACAAAATATAAGGAAAAATATAAAACATCATTATGCTAGTGAGAGAAAAAAAAATTTAAACTCCGGAAGACTTACAAAACGTTGCTAAAACTATCTTTGAATATCGCGAAAAAAAGCGGAATATACGGAGATGAATGGGAAAAAAATACCTTGCGGTATTTATGCGGTTCTTTGCATTGTGAATTTAAAATACATCGTGGATAGTTTTAACTTCTATCTTTCCCGGATCGATAAAATAAAGTTCCAGTTCAGAACTGTGAATTGATGGTACTATTTGAACGTTAGACAAAGCAATTTGTATTATGTTTCAGATTCTTTACGTTCCGTTTTCTAATCTCAGCAAGTTCATATCAACGTTTTGTCTTTTCAGGGGCAATAAATTAATTATCTCTCTAAAAGGGTCAAAGGGTCTTAAATTTAGTAAGACAGTGTTAATCGGATAGTCAGTTACATCGAGTCCAGTCTTCAATTTCATCGACCCCGAAAGGAGGAAAAAAAGAGAAAGTCGACCTCACCGGAAATTTAACTCAGGAAGTAGAGAGCAGAGAGAATTGCTGCAAAGAATGTCATCCCACACGCTCAGTACTCCGTTGTTTCGGAATACATAAAAATAATATCTGAAAATTAAAACAACTTCATTTAAACTATTTCCAACAGGTTCTCTTTGAACACCGCAATATAATCTTTGAAACATACCCCTTCAGACTCCAAACCTTTCAACCACTAGAACTACATCAACAAGCACCATTATGCTTCGTATATTCATCGACCAATATACAAGACATATATGAAGACAACAATGAAAATCAAGAATAAAACCGTCATCGAAGAGTCTCGTATACATAGATTATCGAACCTCTACAATGTTTGTTTATGCGATCGGTTCGTTAAAGAAACGACTCTCTCATTATTCCTCTTCGTCTGGGTTTGTTTGGCCCTTGAGCAGACAACAGCATAAATTGATATGTCGATAAAACAACTTGCAGTTATTGTACTAAGTTTTCTGCATTATGTGACTGACAATATAATTAACGTTTAATTTTTTTTTTTTCGTGTTAGTGTTTCCAGGTGCAAGTATGGCTGTTTAGTTAAAGCAGGTAGCTTCGAAACCACGTGGCTTCGCATTGAGCCTCACCCGGTGACAACTTGGAGAAAAAACGTCTTCTACTATAGCCTTAGGTCAACCAATATCTCTTGAGTGCATAATATATATATATATATATATAAATATATATATATATATATATATATATATATA
>NC_069000.1:5296252-5299459 GCF_001194135.2 Octopus bimaculoides
TATATATATATATATATATATCAGTCACCTCGTTACTGACAATAAAGAGAACGGAATCGCATGTCTCACAAAAATATAATAACATAAAATTCGGTGATTTTCATGCTTTTGCGTTTGGAGTCATTGGAATAAAATATTCGGAGAATTGTAACAACATCAGTGATTTTTTTTTCTATAAGGTTCGTGTTGATGAAATGTTTGAAACGATCATTCTGTTAATATTTATCTCGACTATAGACACAAGGCCTGAAATTTAGGGGACGCGGGGTAACTTGATTACATCGATTCAACTGGAAGAACAAATCATCGGTGCAAAGAAATTGAATGTGAATCACTTTAAGACAACAATTTCTTTAACAGTAGCAAAAACCAGCATGCCACTCTATCCACACATACAAAGCAGATGGCTAAGGGACCTTCAGACACAACACACCCCTTGAAACATTCAGTAGCTTCTACTAAGTCCAGGACACGACAAACAGTAGGATGCTCTTCAAGCCAAGAATTTGAACTTACGGAGACAATATTATATTTATATATCGCCTGAGGAAAAACAACTAGATCTCATAATCCAGGGAAACGGTTACATAACCCAATACTTGGAAGCCTAAAGACGGACGTTGCGTAGAAACAGGCGTAGTCATTGTAAATAGATGTGCAACCGTATTACCTCTTGTTCACTCCAACTTATTCAATTACCTATTCACATACTGGAAGTACGTATTATACTACTACTACTACTACTACTACTACTACTACTACTACTACTACTACTACTACTACTACTGCTACTACCGGATAGCACAGGGTGGACAAGCTTTATACTGTGCACTACTACGTTCTTAACAGAATATAACACACACACACACACACACACACACACACACACACACACACATATATATATATATATATATATACACGAACACACGTACACAAACACGTATATACATGCATACATACATACATACATACATATATATATATTACGTATGACTAGAAATAGATGTATTCATCGGTTCCATCTTTACTTATTAAAAGGCATTAATATTCACAAGAGATTTATTACGATATTAAAGAGTCGATTGTATTTTATGTATTACATTTCCAACTTTCAGCTTTCTCAATAAACAGATTGTCTATCTCGTTGTTGCCTTATAGTAGTAATTTGATTAATATATACTGATATCATTGTTGTTGGAGTCGTGTTGATCGTACACACGTCTGCATCTACGTGTAAAGATATAGACAGAACCATTGCAGCACTGAGAAAGTAACGGATTATAAATAGATTATGTATAGGTGTTCGCGTGTAACAGTCAACACAAACATACATGCATACACACTCACATGCATCTAGTACGTACATATATATATATATATATATATATATATATATATATATACGTGTGAGTGTGTGTGTGTCGAGAGAGAGAGAAGAGAGAGAGAAAGAGAAAGAGAGAGAGAAAGAGAAAGAGAGAATCGCCTAGTATATGATGCTGTACAACATTAGAAGTATAGTTTTGCCGCCATGGCTTGTATGAGGAAATATATCAAACATATAATAATTATAATTTCACTTTTATCAAATTACTTGGTCCAAATACAAGATATTACAATGAATGCTAAGTTTCAAAAGAGTAATGTTTCTTACCTTAAATAAAACAAATTCCTCACCTGAATATTAACAATAAATATATGTTACAATTTTTCTAAATTCTATCGACGTTATAGGAATCTTCGCAGTCTAAAGTCTGTCTGCGAAGTTTCATTAGAAAATAGCGTCATTTTCATTAAGTTATCGTTGCTTCCAACCAAGCATACATAGTATGTGCTTGTATCCTGAATCACATAAGTCTCTCTGTATCTTTTACTCTCCACGCCGCGCCTTATACGATGTAAAGCTTAACAATTGGAGAATTCAACCAACTCCCCAACTGGCATTAACTACCCAACGATGGCTGAAACGAAGGGACAGCGTACTTCCGTGAAATTCTGTTTTCTGCTAGGGAAAACGGCGGTCATGCTTCAAACAGCTTACAAGGACGCTGCCTTGAGCAAAACACAAGTTTTCGAGTGGTTTTCACACTTTAGGAAAGGTTACTTATCGCTTCAGTACGACCGTCAACCTCTCAAACGAATGAAAACATCATGAATATTCATGAACCGATGTTGCAGAACCCTTGTGGAACATTTGACGAACATATTGATATGACTGGTGTATCATGTAGCCCCTGCCAACGAATTTTGAGCGTGCGATTGAACAAGGATGCAGTAAAATGTGTGTCTCGCTTGCTTACGGAAGATCAAAAGCAGTTATGAATGAACGCGTGTCGTAAACTGAAAGAACAGTTGGACGTAGATCCGGATTTCTTTTCGAGGGTCATCACAGGTGAAGAAAGCTGGTGCTACGGAATTTGCAGATGTGGAAGAGGTGAAGAAAACACGACGGGGGCATTAAAAGATCTCACTTTGCAAGAGTTTCAGCACTGCTTCCAACGATGAGAAACGCGTCAAGACCAAGGCATTGCTTGAAATGGAGAATATTTTGAAGACGATAAAAGTGTAAACATGTAAAAATAAGTGAATAAAACAATATTGCAAAATTCCGGTTTCTTTTGGGTACCCTCGTTTACATATATACATACATACATATTTGTGTGTATATGTGTGTCTGTGCGTGCGCATGTGGGTGTATGTACAAACATACATACATACATAACTATATAAATCTGCGTTTGTTTACGCCTCTATGTACATACGTGTGTGCGCGGACGCGCAGTGAGTGCAGATAGATATCGAACCGAAAGTTGATAAATAACCGACGGCTAAGGTCGCTCGCTTTCACAAGTTGCACACATTTATGTCACACAATATTTCAAAGAAGTGTTTTAATTATAGCCAAAACTTTCATCTTATTTTCATCGTTCGTTTCCTTACTAATAAAACTGTCATATACGAGTCATATATTTGATTCGACGTGTGGACGTTTGTTGACGTGTCTATACACACACACACACTCACATGTATGTATATATATAAGGATGTATATATGTTTGTATGTAAATATGATGAAAAAGTAAGTTGTCAGAATTTTGCGTAATTATTTATTCAGCGCTTTCATCTCGTTTCATAGATTCGTTAGGAATGATATATGTATATATATAAGGATGTATATATGTTTGTATGTAAATATGATGAAAAAGT
>NC_069000.1:5299469-5300337 GCF_001194135.2 Octopus bimaculoides
TGTGTGTGTGTGTGTGTGTGTGTGTGTGTGTGTGTGTGTGTGTGTGTGTAATATGCATGTATGTATGAATACATTCAAACATAAATACATATATATACATACATATATACACACACACATATATTCACACAAACAGGCAGATACACACGAATATATGTATGTTGGACCTCTGAACTCAACACATTTTTTCCCTCTCTATTCCTTTCCTCTTATTTGTTTCTGTTAAAGAGCGTAGGCTCGAAACATAAAAGACTTTTCCATTTATCCCGAGAGTCAAGCAAATACACCTGCTTGTCTTCGTCTTTTGTTTTTCTATAAATTTGAACTACGTATGTATGTATGTATGTATGTATGTATGTATGTATGTATGTATGTATGTATGTATGTATGTATGTATGTATGTATGTATGTCTACAGGAATACATATGTACATGCATTAGGTTGTGAAATATATGTAACTATGCATACTTATGCATAATAGATATATATGTATGTAAATATCGTATTATGTGTATACGTGTTGATGTGCAGAGGTAAGCGTGTTTAGGTCATCATGGAAATTACTATAGAATCTCGTATAGCAGTGTTCGATTTCAGTACATGCAAATTTGACCAAATGTGGTTTATCATCGATTCCGAGCGACGTTTCTTGATTGCAAGAAAAACTGATCAGAAATAAGCCAGAAACATATCGCTTTATAATCACAGAGATGATCCTGAATTATGCGAAAGTTACATGTTGCTTTGGAATACTCAGCCAACTCGCTATAGTTTACTGAAGAGGTAACATCATTGATCAGAAAACTGTGAGGTGTTCTGTGTAATGTTGGACATACATGTATATATATATATATATATATATATATAT
>NC_069000.1:5301043-5304040 GCF_001194135.2 Octopus bimaculoides
TATATATATACATATACATACACACACACACACACACACACATATATATATATATATATATATATATATATATGGCAGTTCTTCAGAATTGACCCCTGATTCCTTCCTCTTTGTCTACCTTATTCTTTTTCAAGAATTTCTCTCTGGTTTTCAGTAACATTTACGTCATCAATTTGGTGTGTGCAAACATGGCTGCCTGGTTACGGTGTCACTATATTACGTGTATTTACATACATATACATACGCTGTATATATTCTCTTGCTTTCTCCCCCAAAATATAATGTCCTTAGCTTAGATTTTGGCGGGCAGCTAGATTTGAAAGGTCTCAAGTCTAACTGCCCGAAACGGTAAGTATAATTTCGTAACTTAACTGTGAGACGTCTACTGAGCAACTACGCTTTCCCTCTATATATCTTCATTTGCGTACCCTGGAAACACATCCGCATAAACGGAAGATCTCACGCTGTTGTCTAAGTAAAATTCATCCTGCTGGGCTCATAATTAAATATCATTCCAGAATGATTGCCTGGTGGAAGTGCGACAACATTTACAAACAGAATGCCTTTAGGTTTTTTCCTGCAGCACTTTACGTTTTGATTGCTCACGTAAGAGTATCCAAGTTCCCGTGTTTATCCGCAAAGAAATGCCGTATTTTCTGCGAGGAAAGAACATCCTAAATTGGTAACGGAATTTTTTTTTTCTGCCCTGAAATCCATGATCTTCGCATATTATTTTCTCAGACAGTCACCAGTGATCCTTAAACATCCTCCTCTCAATTAATAAAACGATGAACCATTATAGTATAATTTGAGGGAGACTTGACTGCTATTTCTCTTAGGGCAATTTAAACGATCGTCGAAGAGGCTTTAGCAACGGTTCAATAGTTTCTAGCTTCCTTGTATTTCACACATGATATACCAGAACTAAAATACGATGGTGATTTGGCTGTTTTTTTTCTATCTAGCAGTCTAATCCATGTAAATGAGTAAGACAAGCTTGATTTGCTATCGAAACTTCCTTAGCATTTTACAAAGCACCGCTATCGATCTTCCTCACTTACATTTGTTTACCACCACCTGTAAGCTTTATATTACAAACTGTTCCGTTAATCTCGTATATTAAACCAAATAACTTGTAGTTATGACGAGATGTAATGTCCTATACAGCACAGATTCATTCGCAAATTTATGCCTTTTCCACTCCCAAAGCTGGAAGCTTAGCAATCCTTTACAACACACAATAAAAACTGGCATCTTGCTTCTTAAGAATGGTACGAATTTATCAGAGAAGGACGGCTATATATTGTAGATTTATATGCAAACATATTGCAGAGGAATGCAATAGGATAATGCTCTACATTCGTACGGATTGAGATAAATGTATATAGTTATACAACTTTATAACACAGTTCTTGTATAATATATCTATATATTTGGCAAGCATGCTTGTATTTATGAATGTATGCGTATGGATGCATGTGTGTGTATATGCATGCGCGCATGTGTGTATTTGTGTTTTTGCGTGTGTGTGTGTGTGTGTGTGTGTGTGTGTGTGTTTGTGTGTATGTGTGTGTGTACACACGCGCTATTCGAAGGTTTGCTAATAAATTTTGTTTCTTTTTCAAAATGCTGCCAGCTAATATACGCATGTTATTCATAACAAACTCACATAGGAACAATCACAGTACACACACATACACACACATACACATACACATACATGCGGATGCACACATAAACAAACCATAACATATGTATACACATATATATAAATACACATACTAATCGCGTACAACATAGAATCCGATTACGGACAATCAAAAGAAGACCAACGTAAGGAAACTATCTTCATTGCATGCTCGCTAAGTTTCATCAGTACAACCCCACCACACACACACACAGATATATATATATATACATATACACATACATATATGTATGTGTATCTATGCATGTATGTATGTATAGTGACATGTATTTATCTGCATACATACATACATATATACAGACGTACATACGTACGTACATATATATATATGAAAGATTTCATTGAATCTGCTATGTGTATCTAAGTATACGATTAAATTATTTTTAGTAATCCATCGCGGAGAAGAGAAACTGACCTCGCGTTTGAGGAAAATATTTCAACTTCTCGTGGACCGATATTAAAATAAATAGTGATATAGTTTTATATCTCAGTTCTTGTTTATATTCCCTACATATTCCAACTGTTTTTCTGAGTGTATTCAATTAAAACTTGTTATATACTCTTGCAATAAAAGAGTAGAAGATCGGTATACGATTCAATAGAAGTCTTTTTTTTTTCTAATAATAGTAAGTTTTTCTATTATAAATGGATATTGTTATACCCCGGGTGAATATGAAAGATAACATACTTTATGTTATCATATCTCATTCGGTAAGTTGCTATGAGAGCGTTTCCCAAAAAAGGATACAACAGGTGCCATGATAAAGTCCCTACTTTCATCGGCTTTTATGCGGTTAATACAAATACGAAGTAAAGGAAGCATTGTTACGAGCATGTACCTAGTAAAGTAGGAGAATGGCAATGGAACGACGTTCTGTGATTATGAATTTCTGAGAGCAATTGAGCCACGCAGACCGGAGATGCTCGTATTGAAGAAGGAAGACAAATACTGAGGCAGCATTGGCGTAGCCATGTCAAATGACACGAATATCGTGATTTGGGAAATGGATAAATCATCGAATACTCCTAATTGAAATGGAGATGACAAAACGGTATGGAACGTGTGAGGCACCATTTATAAGGATTCCAGTTAGTGATCACGTCATTGCAGACTTAAAGTGGTTGTGAATGCAGTGCAAGATCGATGCCATTCAAAAATTTAGACTTCCTAGTAACACCGCCATCTTTAAGGAAGGTCTTATCTGTCTTTATGTCCTTGTTTTGACCTGACAGATGAATAACGCCATCATACAAATACATACATACATATAAATATACATACATACATA
>NC_069000.1:5304345-5306926 GCF_001194135.2 Octopus bimaculoides
ATATATGTCAATTGATACGAGTGTGTAGTATCTGCTCTCTTTCTAAAGCATTTCTGAAATGATAAATGGATTGTATATAGCTCTGTAAAGTGGTCTTTCACAATAAATTATTACTTATATATTATTAATATAAAATGCATTACTCTCTCATTATTATAATATATCTCAAATATTCCATTAATTTTTAATGAAAAATATTGTCGAAAACATGGCCATTTTTGTGAATGATCCCTCCATGATAGCATTGTCTAATCTAGCATAAAGTCTGTGAGATGGCAGATTCGTTAGGACGCCGGGCTAAATGCTTAGCGGTATTTTTTCATTTCATCCTTTCCGGGTCCATAAAATGTGTACCAATCAAGTACTGGGTTCGATGTAATCGACTATCCCCGTACTATAGTAGAAGACACTCGCCCAAGGTGCCACGCAGTGGAACTGAACCCGGGACCATGTGGTTGGTAAGCAAGCTACTTACCACAGAGCCACTCCTGCGGCTGTATATATGAATTATCTACCCTTTTCAATAACTTCTCACACGTAAACATTCTTACAACAAATTGTTTACTCAGAGTTACACGCATTAGAAACTAGTCCTCTATTTAGCGGATACATGTACTCATTAACTATAAATCAACTCGGCGATTAATCAAAAAATACTCTACAATTCACTTGTAGTTGATTCCTTTCACTCAATGGAACCTAGTCACCTTAACTCTGCCGTTCATATTACAATATCACAAAATCGTTTAGTCAATATTTCCCCCACTTCTTCCCATGAATAAAACGTTTCCTTTTCTTCTGGCTTCTCATCTTGAAACTCTATATATTTTCTTCTATAGACTCTGTGACAATGAATAACAGCTTCTGGAAGATTCTTATGGATTTAAATGCTATTACATATATTCACCAATTTCAATGAGAACTGCGAGTTAAGAACATCCCTCGTGCTCTTGGGATAATGTTCAAAGCAAGTGACAAAGTTTTAATTGAATGCTGTGGATCAAGATGGCGTTACGTTACGCGTCAGCCTGTAAGACTATAATTTAAATCTGAGATGTACCTACTCTATATATTGTATATTGTCAGAAATTTCCTCATCTATATTTACAGTAATGGCTTTCTTTCTCTCAATCGATTTCTCTATCTCAGCCGCTCAATCCCCCTTTCTTTCTTTTTCTTCTTCGCTTTTCCCCCCTCTCTCTCCCCAATGTGTTTTAACCGTCATGCTTCCAGACAAGAATTTTGGATACACTTCTTCGCTTAATTACGTTTATATAAATAGACATGTACACATACTTGCATACATACATAAATACATCAAAGCATGCATACATAGTTATACGTGTGTACGTGTGCATGCACGCGCGCGCGTGTGTGTTTGTATTTTTTTTAATGTTCAGCTATATTCAAAAGAATTTAAGATTAACCTGATGGGTTATTGTATATTTAGTAGAAAACAAATGGATTATTCTTGAACAAGAATATTATTGACAGTGTTTGCGACGCTTCGGTTAGTTAGATCTTTGTCCGTTGAAACTTTGTCCGTTGAAACTTTGTCCGTTGAAACTTTGTCCGTTGAAACTTTGTCCGTTGAAACTTTGTCCGTTGAAACTTCGAAGTCACTGTCAATGATATCCTTTTATATATATATACATATATATTTTTTCTCTCCTTTTTCTCTACTTTTTTCTCTCCTTTTTCTCTCCTTTTTTTCTCTCCATGTTTCTTCCCCTGTTCTTTGCTGTAGAAGAGCGTAGGCTCGAAACGTTAAAGACTTTTTCAATTCCCGAGCGTTATACTAATACATCTCTTTGTTTTCTACACCACCTGTCTTCGTTTTTTGTTTCTTTGTGAATTCTCCATATATATATGAACTTTGCCTTTCATCCTTTCGAGGTCGATAAATAAAGTATTTGTTGCGTACTCATGTCGATCTAATCGACTGGCCCACTCCCCCCAAATTTCGCACCTTGTACCTAGAGTAGTAAAGATTAAAATTATAGTAGATGAAACGCAAAAATTGGAACCCCAGCGTGATTTGATATCAAAACGCCGAGAGGAAAGCAGAATAAATATTGCGTTAACAACTGTGAGAACGAATCACACTTAGATGGTTGAATACGAAAAAGTATCATAGACATGGTAAGATATGTAGACATTTTAAGATTTATATACAAATTGGTAAAAGCTCTGTCGGTAACGTAGGTGTGGTGTGTATAATCATGCTCGTGTGTGCATGTGTGCGTGTATAGTTGGGTGTGCGTGTGATTGTATGTAGTTGTGTGCAGCAGCCACTCTCACTTGTCATGTTCAATAGGTGTATATTGATGAAGACTGTGAAATGCATATGAATGTTCCATCTTATAAAATTCCAAATTATATACTTCGCCTTTCATATCACTCGCCTTCCTACTTTCCTTTTTTGCCTTGATGTATGTGTATCTATACATACACACACATACACACTTACACACACACACACATGCATACATATTACATATTTTGGCGTCAAGAATATAAGTATATATGCATATGTGTGTATGTATGCATGCACACATAAATAGGTATATACCTATATATA
>NC_069000.1:5306975-5308141 GCF_001194135.2 Octopus bimaculoides
ATATATATATATATATATATGTATGTGTGTGTGTGTGTGTGTTTGTGAGTGTGTGTATATATATATATACATACACATATGTATGCGTATATATACGTATGTATGCATGCATATATGTATACATATATGTGTGCGTATGCGATGTTTGTTTCAGTGACATTTAATTCATCGGAATTGCGAACATCAACCTGAGGGAAGGTCACAGTTATATGAAACTCATTATCATGGTTTCCACCATCTTCACATGTCAAATCGTGTCACGCTAACCCAGCAGATATAACGGCTCTCGAAGTTTCTCTAATGAAAAGAGGGTCCTGATTCCTTGACTACAAAATGACAAATTGTATCCTGCTGTTCACCATCAGCCGCATAGTCTCCGTCTCTCGAGCCCTAAAATTTATAAGGCCAGTTAATCTGTTTCTTTATGGTTAAATATGGTTAAACTTGTCGAACTTCGTTCTCTAACTTAGATAAGAGACTTCATATATATATATATGACGTACATGTTTATCCTCATTCAGTGGCACTAACAGGCAACTAAAGCATATTTGTCCAAGTGTGCATTGTATTGCATTTTATCATTTCGCTTATGGGATAAATGTGTATCACAAGCAATATTTTGTAATATTACGCTATGATTTATCTTATAACCAAACATAAAAACACAGTCAACATATATGCGTGTATATATATATATATATATATATATATATATATACACCCTTTACATCGGGATGGTAAATAAATCAACGATTTAAGAATTATAAAAATCAATAAAATAAGGTCACCAGACTAACATTTTAAAAGAGGTAATGGCGTCAAATATAGTCTGCAAAGAAATGAAAGCCATCGTTGAGAAGTGATACAGCATGGCCGCCAGAGTGATATAACCGAGACAAACAATAAAATAATTGATGACTAAAATATTTAAAGAAAAACATCACGAGTTATATTAGATTGTCTTATATGTTATACGAGTCTGCGAAATTACAGAAGGAAAAGAAGGAAATCATTATGAAAATATAATGGATTTTAATGAAGGAAACGAAATGTTTCTATTTTCTGTTTCTGGATAAATTGATTTAAAAACAATGAATTCATTGTTTTGTTTTACATAGCCTGAAAATAGATCTGAATGTGAGTATGTCGATATATATATATATATA
>NC_069000.1:5308601-5309099 GCF_001194135.2 Octopus bimaculoides
GTGTGTGTGTGTGTGTGTGTAGGTGTGTATCCGTGAGCGTGTCGATGTGCGTGCTTAAGGTGTATGTATGTGCGTGTGTGTTTCTGCGTGTGATTGTCTTTTCCACATTGTAATTAAATTTCCATTTACACTAAAGACAGTTATAGCCCGAGGTTGTAACTATTTGTATTGATCTTAAACAATCATTTACTGGAAGCATACATGTACAAAGAGTTCATAGGCAAATTTATAAGAAGGCACACACTCACAAAGAGAGAGAGAGAGAGAGAGAGAGAGAGGGAGAGAGAGAAAGAGGGAGAGAGAAAGAGAGAGAGAGAAAGGAGGCACACAGACTAACGCTGACACATAGATGAGGATATATAAACGTACCCGTATGAATATATACTTATATACACACACGCATAGGTTCTCATACACACGTATATACATACATATAAAACATTCATACATACATACATACATACATACATAGATACATATATATATATATATATATAT
>NC_069000.1:5311627-5312172 GCF_001194135.2 Octopus bimaculoides
AGAGAGAGAGAGAGAGAGAGAGAGAGAGAGAGAGAGAGAAAGATCGCCATGCTAGACCATTGAAATGTACAAGTGTTTTTCGTTTTTTTTTTATTCTGTCTATTTATTTTCTCTTGCTCCTTTGTGTTTAAGAGTGAAGGCTCGAAATGTTAAAGACTTTTCCATTCTTCCCGAGTGTCAAAATGATACTCTTGCTCGTTGTTCATGCACCAATTTACGTCTTTTGGCTTTTTTCTATAAATGTCAACTATATATGTGAGTGTGTACGTGTGTGTGTGTGTGTATACATACATATACATACATACGAAATAGACACTAAAATAGACATGCATGTGAAATTGAGTATATATGGGCATATATATCTATATCTGCCCGGCTCCGTTAAAGAATTTATTTCTCCTCAAACCGGCCCTTGGTGAAAAACTTCTGAAGAGAACACTAGCTGCTACCAAGAACAGCAAATACATGAAAGACACCGGTCGAGGTAATGCACATTTAACGCAATGCGAACAATTGTAACTATGTGTGTGTATATATATATATAT
>NC_069000.1:5312198-5315947 GCF_001194135.2 Octopus bimaculoides
ATGTATATATATTTATACGTGCATATATATATATATAAAATATGAATGGCGCATCACGAACTTCTCATTATTGTAAACAATATTTTAAACAATAGACCTATTCAAACATCATTGGAATTACACAATAAACTCTATTGCAGAACAATGCAATCTATATTAATATATTTTCACTGAAAAATCTATTAAACTACTCCAGCCATTCGGTGTAAAGTTGTAAGCGATTATATCAGTAGTGGGGAAGTGGATCTTTAAACAAGCGTCCGCCATGAATAAGAAATTGGGTTAGCGAGAATCTCGCAGGAAGACACGACACGAAACGAGTTACCGTTTTGCTATAAAAGCATGTATGAAATTACATAACGTTAAAATAAACGTACTCGCATCTTCCTTCTTTCTTTCTCTGTCTCTCTCTTGCTCTTATTGTTATATATATACATAAGTACACATGTATATATTTATATATATACATATATACATATATATACACATATATGGGTGTAATATATATATATATATATATATTATATGCATAAGTCTGTACAAGTACGTACCTATACATATAAATATACATATGCATGAATGTATTGCTATATATATATAATACACATGCACAAATATATACATATCAAAATAAGCAACAAGGATATATATACAAAAATACATAGACACACAAACAAACATTTACGATGTACGCAGCTTTATTTCTTTGTTGCTATAACTACGTGCTTAAAACATTAAGCTATAGTTACATTATCTGATTGAGTCACAGAAATAAATTAAATACCTTTGAAAGATGAAAAGATAGCCGAACAAACTACAGGATGTTAGATATTATTCACGAATAAGAATCCACAATTTATTTATTGTCAAAAATCTTAACTGGATAAACTCATTTTCTGAATAAACTAAGCTTAGTAATGTCCGTGATTATGCGATTATATCATAATAATTATTAAAAACAAAATGTTCTATGAGCTTGTAATTCTTTTCAGCTGAGAAAATCTCAGAAGATTTTGCTATTAAAGCTTTTCAAAAACTGCATGAATATTGCAAAAGAATCAATGATTACACTTGAAACCTTCACACAAAGGCAAGTCGGTGTTTTGTTCTGCGATGAAAATACTTAACTCATGAAATCTATTTACCAATCTTATTGTTTTCTGTGGGTTTCTCACAGTGTGAGGTACTTAGAGGATTGTTGTTGTTGGCACTCCGTCGCTTACGACGTCGAGGGTTCCAGTTGATCCGATCAACGGCCTGCTCGTGAAATTAACGCGCAAGTGGTTGAGAACTCCACAGACATGTGTACCCTTAACGTAGTTCTCGGGGATATTCAGCGTGACACAGTGTGACAAGGCTGGCCCTTTGAAATACAGTTTCGAAAGAAACAGGAAGTAAGAATGAGAGAAAGTTGTGGTGAAAGAGTACAGCAGGGTTGGCCACCATCCCCTGCTGGAGCCTCGTGGGACTTTAGTTGTTTTCGCTCAAAAAACACTCACAATACCCGGTCTGGGAATGGAAACCGAGATCCTACGACCTCGTGTCCACTGCTCTAACCACTGGGCCATAGTGCCTCCACGCTAGTTGAATTAGAAAGAAAATAAATGGTTGGGAATCACTGAAGTGACACGACGTGTCTCGGGTATTCACGACTGGCCAGAAGATACCCGATTCTGATTCCACCACAGTGAACATTTTATTTCACGGACTCAGTTTAAAAATCTATCGTGTATCAACACTTACATTAGCCACGTTACCGATTCGGTTAGAAAGCGCTTTCTAATTTATCATTGATAAAATTTAATATATCTCTTATCACAGTTGTCAGTGTTTTCATTTGCTTTTAAAGCTAGTAAGTTGTAATTTGAGAGAAACAGACCTGTTATTACTAGCAGGTGAAGTGACAGACGCAGGAGGCTGCCTATAGAAAATAGTGATGATGATGCACTAAATTTTAGCATTGTCGTTTAACCGCAGGTCAACACGTATCGAGTAATCGTAAGATCAAAGATATTCCATCCATGAGCATCCTGTCTTTTTTCTTCGTTTGTCTTCAGACACTGTTTACTTAAGACTATATTATCTAATACGCGTTTCCTTTATATTTTTAAAGACACCGTTTGTGATGTAACTTGGAGTGTTGTGACTTTCTCTAACAAGTCCAGCGATCAAAGTAAAGGCTTCAAACTGCGTCTCATAGTCAGATTTCATGAGTATCGAAACTTAGTATCGACCAAGTATTTCATCTCTCGGGGTTCGATAAAAGACTCTTCGAACTGGTTATATTGATTCCCAAAGGAGGAAAGAAAGGCAAAGTCGTAATAAACAGAAGAACCATCTGCCGCATCAACAGAAATTGATAATTCTTTTGTTCTTTGGCGTTGTTCATATACTGAAAGACAACTTCCTGCTCGGCTGGTTTCTCAATTCGATTTACGCCATTCTTCTTGCACCGCTTCAAATTATACTTGTGTTATTTATCCTACATTACACGCGGAATGTGGCGGAATGGTTAAGAAGTTCGTTTCACAAACTCGAATCTTCACGTTCGATCTCAGTGCCTGGCATCATATATAAAATCATTCGTTATAGCATCCAGTTCACCATAACATGTGAGTTAAATTGATCAGAAGCCCGTGTGTAGTATTGAATCTGTACTTCCAAAAATCTAGCTTTGTCACACGCACTGTAACATGTTAATTCTTATTGATAATTACGTTAACGATACACCTGCGGAATACGCAACCATTTGCAAGTTAACTCAAGGGCACACAATTTAGTTGATCGAACAACTGAAACCTCATCGCCGAACGACTGAAGTCCAAAACTTTTCCTGTGAAGACCTATACGGCTAACCGACGAAGGCGGGCTAATGTACCTTGCCCTCAGCAAGCACGACGCAGTGAGTCACTCGCTACCGCGTTGCCTCCCTCGCGAGTGGGCGGCACACGGCGGTCGCAGGACCACCCAAAAAAAGCCGCCCCTGCCGCCGGTCAGCGAGGACCATCGGTAACCTACCCGACCAGTCTTGAAACACGGACCGACGAGTCCCAGTCGACTGCGAGTCGTTGGATCCCAACATAATCTCTAATGGAACATAACAGCAATTAAAAAAACCCTTTCCATCTATGTTCATCACAAAACGTACATTTAAAACATTCCCTTACATATCGTATCCCTTGTGACGCACAGCGACCCGTATATTCTAATATTTTATCGTGTAATTTAATAACGATTTGGCCCTTTTTTCTTTGAGCACATTACAAACTTTCAGGCATCGTTTTTAACGGGAGTACAACATATTTTCTAACGTAAGAATCCAGGAGAGCTGTCCGTACTTCGATTTCAACAACCGTTCAGAAAATTGAAAAGAAAAAAACCCCGATTCAGCTACTGATTTTCATTTTTCAAGACGGAAGCACGTCTACCGATTATGAACAAGTGTACACTAGAAAAATCTCGGAGTAAGTCTCGTGTAAGAAAGCGAGACAAATAAATAGAGAAAACAAATGAATTTATTTCATTTGTTTTAGAGGTTGCACTTTCGAAGAGTCGCTAGACCCGAACTAAATGCATCAAACCATTTAATGGTTTCAAGGTGTCTACTTTCCGTATTTTTGTTTGTATAGAATGAAACTTTATATACATAAACAGACACGTACAAACTTATGCGTGCGTATACGTTGGTATGTATGTGTGTGTATATATATATATACACACACACACACATAACTATCAGTACGAGTAAG
>NC_069000.1:5316288-5318584 GCF_001194135.2 Octopus bimaculoides
TATATATATATATATATATATATATATATATGCATACATACAAGTATATACATATCTGAATGTTATATATATGTGTGTAAGTGTGAGTGTGTGTGTGTACCGATGTATGAATAGGTTATAAATATATATGTGTATGCATATATATACACACACACATGCACACACAGACACACACACACACACACACATACACACACATATATATATATATATATATATTTGCTCACACACACATATGTATTTATACACATACACGCGCGGATTGAAACATACACACGGAAGCTCATATACACATTGACGAAACACAGATGGACAATGGACTTAGAAAAGTTCTCAACAACACATTGGCTATGTGCCAATGAAAGAATTTTATGATATTGCCAGTGTTGTTTAAATTGTGTACATGAATGAAAACACTGATCTCAGTTATCATATATATATATATCTATATATATATATATATACAAGCACACACCCACACATACACACACTTATATATATATATATATATATATATATATATATATATATGTGTGTGTGTGTGTGTGTGTGTGTATCTATGTATATATACATACGTGTGTATGTATAAGTATATGTATATCATTTTTTTGTTCGGTTATCTTTTCTTCATTTAATTAACAACAATCGAAATTACGTGAAAATTTAATCAGATTATCTCTTCAAAAATTTCTGCTTAGCCAAACAAACAATGTGTTGTTGATAAAGTTGATTAAAAACAAAGGTTCCTCATCTGTGCTTTTGTAATAATTTTCCATTGTGTATACTTAACTAATCAATAAAGCTTACAGTAATTAACAAATAAATATAACAAAAAAAAAACTATCCTTTGTTGTTATTTTTAAAATTATTATCATAACCATCATCATTATTATTATTATTATTATTATTATTTTTATTATTATTATTATTATTATTATTATTATTATTATTATTATTATTAGTAGTAGTAGTAGTAGTAGTAGTAGTAGTAGTAGTAGTAGTAGTAGTGGTGGTGGTGTCAGGCTCTTTACCACCCTCTACCAAGCGGATAAAGCAGTCGAGGGAAATTGCACTACAGCAATTAATATATATAAAGGGCTAATGGTGAAGAACAGCGATGAAGTCCTCCGGGAAGCATTTGGCGTCGACGGCAACAAAGTGTTCGGTCTCTTCCGAATGAATTTCTGGCCGGAGTCTATGATAGATTTATTCTATATGTCCTCGGCCTGCCATTTTCAACAGATCAGCTTTCCCAGTTCGATTCAATACGCCGCAAGCAAAAATGTGTCGCCGAGGGTGAGTCCCAGATGCGTGCATAACAATGAAATCTCTCTATGCGGACAGATTCAGTGTCACGTCATCGCCGGCGTGTGCTGAGGTCGCGAGCAGCTGTTGCTGCGTGCTGGATGAACCTGACTATCAGCTGAATCCATTGTAAAGTTCGCTTCATCATTCTGCTTTCAAATGGAGATTGGAGTGTGTATTGATATTTTGTCTCTTGGTTATAGTAAAAGAATTTGCATGGTGGATGAGACTGCCAATTCATCGTCCTATTTTAATTCAAAGCTATAACTTGATGTTCGGTTGTAATAGCAAGTTCCACTGGAATCTACTTTATTCTGCAACCTTTCTAGATACCATATTGTTCGTCGTATTAGCATATTCACTGATATGATTAGCCCTCTCAAAGATAACTAGAAACATCGGTTTTCAATTTTCATACTTAATCATCGCAATCTATTTTCAAATATCGATTATCTGCGTCGAAAAGGTGATTCCATGGCGAACTTGTTTGAAAACCGGATGAGGATCATTTCTGGATATCTTCCAGATTTCAAAACTCTCAGTTCAACGTTAGCACGCTGGACAAAGTGCTTAGCAGTAACTCGCCCGTCGCTACGTTCCGATTTCAAAGTCCACCCAGGTCGACCTTGCCTGTCATACTTTCGGGGTCGATAAATTAAGTACCAGTCAAGTACTTAGGTCGATGCGATCGGCTCACCCCTTCCCCTCAAATTCCAGATCTTGTGCCTATAGTGGAAAGGTTTATTATTATTATTTGCTTTCGTCGTCGTCGTCGTCGTCGTAGTAGTAGTAGTAGTAGTAGTAGTAGTAGTAGTAGGGAGATGATGAGGAAGGGATGAGGAGGAGGAAGAGGAAAGGAGGAGGAAGAGGAAAGGAGGAGGAAGAGGAAAGGAGGAGGAAGAGGGCAGGAGGAGGAAGAGGACAGGAGGAGGAAGAGGAAAGGAGGAGGAAGAGGAAAGGAGGAGGAAGAGGAAAGGAGGAGGAAGAGGAA
>NC_069000.1:5318603-5320005 GCF_001194135.2 Octopus bimaculoides
GAGGAGGAGGAAGAGGAAAGGAGGAGGAAGAGGAAAGGAGGAGGAAGAGGAAAGGAGGAGGAAGAGGAAGAGGGAGAGGGGGGAGGAAGAGTGGGGAGGAGGAGGAGGAAAGGAGGAGGAGGAAAGCAGGAGAAGAAGGAGTAGAGGAGGCGGAGAAAAAGAAGAAAAAAAATATGATGGGGCGGATGCGGAGAAGAAAAAAGGAGGAGGAGGAAGTGGAGATGATGATGATGATGATGATGATGATGATGATGAAGAAGAAGCAAAAGAAGAAGAAGAAGAAGAAGAAGAAGAAGAAGAAGAAGAAGAAGGGACCTCAATAATAGGGCTGGTACTTTATTTATCGATTCTAAAATTGCAGAATTGACCACGAAGGGATTTTTAACTCACAGACTAAAACATCAGAACAAATAACACAAGTTATTTCGTCCCACGCTGTAACGCTTCTATCAACCTACTTCTTATATTTTATGTCGTAATTTGAATAAAATCTGGCTAATATTTCTTACTCGTTGGGCAACCATTTCTACTGCCGTTGAGTTAATCAACAACGATGTATCTGTATGTCTGTATGTCTGTCTTATCTACCAATATGAATTCTAGTATCAATACACGAAGCCATTTATTATTAGTACTACAGAATCGCAAGAGACTTCAGCTCTATTTTCGGATATGCCACGTGACTGACAGCAGAATCTATTAATTCCTTTCACCGCAAATAGCCTTTAGCAATGTGAAAAATATTTATTTTGTTAATATCCTTTCACACTGTCAATACTTCTTTTCTGTATTTTTTTTTCTTTTCCTTCATCCTTTCCTGTCTTTCTCTCTTTCACTTCTTTCTCCTTATTGTTTCTGTTTTTCATTCCTTCGTTTCTTTCTGAAGAAACCTGAACAAGCTCAGGAACGAACGGTGTCAATTGTCTCAACTGAAACATTGTTTACACAACCTAAAAAACAATTTCTATCTAAAATTTATGTCGTGCCAAGGAAAATACCACTGTGCTGTCACGAGTCAGAACAGAAATAACAGCCAAATCCTCGTCGACCCTCAACATTTTGCATTTCATAATGTAGTCTCCAATATTATCTAAAATAACCGAATGTTAACAGTGCATGCTTAAATGTAAGGAAAAACGATACATTGACTCCTATAAATTAACGGGAAAGTCATGGATGGATTTCTTTTGATATCAAATATTGGCTTGGAATTGTGGCACAAGACCATAAATTTCTAGGGGAAAGGATAAATCAATCACATCGGCCCTAGTGCTTAACAGGTGCTTGTTATATCGACCCCGAAATGATGAAAGGCAAAGTAGAGCTCGGCGGCGTTTGAGCTGAGAACGAAAAGACGGACAAAATGCGGCTATTATCGATTCTACCAGCTCCCCCCCCCCCC
>NC_069000.1:5320028-5322135 GCF_001194135.2 Octopus bimaculoides
ACTTGTTTTTTTCTTTGGATATTAAACATTAAGTTTTACCTTGCGCTGAACATCGTCACCACCAATGACGAAAGCGGATTTTGATAAAGTAATTTTAAGAGAACACCACAAATGGCAGATCAAAAGGGGTTGGGATATATTGGATCATACGTGGGTTAGATCGGTGGAGACATGGGGTTAGACAATTACAAACATAGATTTAATAATGTCGTCTTCAGTTCATGGAACTAGCAGAATTGCTGGCGCGTCGGACAAAATGCTTACTGGTAGTACTTTTTGTGACATAAGGCACTGAGTTCAAATAGCACTTACGTCAACTACGAGCATTTAAATGATGATAGACAATTAAACAAACGTGAGAGTCACGGTTGAGATAAACATCCATCATAGAAAAGCTCGATATTACATTGTTGTGTCATTTTATATTCAGATTTCTAATCACGCCGGCGTCTATTTAATATTTCCCCCCTTCTAGGGTCGATAAAATATCTGAGCAGCAGCGAAGAATGCAGTCGAATAAATTCGATTATAGCGTCTTCCCTACCCTTAAAATGAAAGACTGTGTACCTAAGTTTCAAATCAATACATATATAGCTACATGTGTTCATTTTAAATGCCTGACAATCGTTATTGATTATAAATCGGCTTTTAGTCTAGAAAGCAAATAACTCGTTTGTTTGTTCATGTCTTTCTTTTTTTTTTCTTTTTTTTTTACATTTTTGGGTTTTTATTTTTGTTTTTATTATTATTATTTTCATCAAGAAAATAATCTATCTTCAGAACGAAAAAAGACAACGGTTTCCACTTAATATAAGGTGAGGGGATTACACAGATTCAGAAAGAGGGCAAATGCACACATTTCGTTTTCATTTTCATATAGACAGAAATGTTTAAATCTGAAAGTGAATTTTAGTCAGCGTCGAGAGCATGGGGGTGAGGAAGGTTTTTATCTTTCAAACGGTTCACATTGGAAGTAAAATATAGGAAGATGTTTATAATGTTTGCTTTAAAATTTCGTAGGAGTGGCTGTGTGGTAAGTAACTTGCTAACGAACCACATGGTTCCAGGTTCAGTCCCACTGCGTGGCACCTTGGGCAAGTGTCATCTACTATAGCCTCGGGCCGACCAAAGCCTTGTGAGTGGATTTGGTAGACGGAAACTGAAAGAAGCCCGTCGTATATATGTATGTATGTGTGTGTGTGTATATGTTTGTGAGTCTGTGTTTGTTCCCCGCCCAATATCGCTAGACAAGCGATGCTAGTGCGTTTACGTCCCCGTAACTTAGCGGTTTGGCAAAAGATCCCGATAGAAAAAGTACTAGTCTTTCAAAGAATAAGTCCCGGGGTCGATTTTCTCGACTAATAGCGGTGATCCAGCATGGCCGCAGTTAAATGACTGAAACAAATAAAAGAATAAAAGAAAGAATATATATACATATGTATGTAAGTATATATAAACAGCAGTTTGCAATGCTTCACCAGAAAGATTTACAAACGTCACTAAATGGCATGATCGGCACATTTCGGACGAGTATGTTCCCTGTTAGTGTACATGCTTCCATTCATGTCCGTTAACTACACCACCAGATCGGTTTAGCTCTTATTTCTTGCAATGTAAATGTTTCCTAACACCCTAGTAACATTGAGTGACATACGTAATTATATATCCTTGTGTGTGTACGTGTGTGTATGTTTGCGTATACCTATGTTCCCGATTACATATGGATGTGTAAGTATGTCTGATTAAGTGTGTACAGATGTTACGATGGTCTTCCGGCAGCCATTTGCTTAATTCATAACATCGTAGATATATCTCTTATTCTTGATTTTGCCTTCGATACAAATTTCCACTTTACACCCAATTACTTGTCTTCCTTTTCAGTTCTATACATCTATATGTATGTATCCATAATGGAGCTCTACAAATACGTATAAGACTAAATAGTGAGGCTAGTTCTTCTTTCTTTTCTTTTCTTTTCTTTTTTTTTTTTTGTAATCTTCAGCAAATTTACTTCCTAAAACAATTCTTCTCATATTGTGCTTCGCATCTATGCATGTGTGTATGCGTGCCTGTGGTCCTGTTTATGCGCCCGACAGCGTACATATAT
>NC_069000.1:5322642-5326716 GCF_001194135.2 Octopus bimaculoides
CACACACACACACACACACACACACACGCACGCACGCACGCACGCACGGTAATATCGGACAGTGAAAAGTACTTGCCTTTCAACAAAAATTCGCAAAATTACTATAATTAAATATTGCAATTTTCTCTTCGTCTTTCCTGTCGTCTGATTATTTAGTTGGTTGGTAAAAATTGTTATGATTTTATTTCAAACATAATGCAGTAATTAAATAAACTCTAAAGTTAATGTCGAGAATAATGACGGAAAGAAAAAAGAGAAAACAAGTAAAAAACACGATTCTAAATGTTAAAAAAGAATATATAAAATAATTTCATGCAGTACTTATTATTTAATTGCCCATCAATTTCATTTCAACATGGCGTTGCAAATCAGTCAAGTTCATGGAGTTTACGCATTATTACCTCCGCATCAGCGAAGTCAGAGGTAATATTTTTCAGTCGCATTCGTTTGTCCCGCTGAATGAAATCCATTCTATTATTCCTTTACTTGTTTCAGTCATTAACAGCGGCCATGCTGGAGCACCGCCTTTAGTCGAAAAAATGGACTCCAGGACTTACTCTTTGTAAGCCGAGTACTTATTCTATCGGTCTTTTTTGACGAACCGCTAGTTGACAGAGACATAAACACACTAGCATCGGTTGTTAAGCGATAGGGGCGGGCAAACACCGACACACAAACTCATACATATATATATTGTTTTTAAGGGGTTGGCTTTGAGAGTTGCATTTCCTCGCATTCGGTAAAAATGTGTTTTTTTTATAGTAGTCTGACCTTAGAGTCCCTCATGGCGTGAGGCGTTATTATATAGTAATGCCCTTATATAAATATAAATATATATTTCGGGAATAAATGATGAATTTTTCCCTTATGAGGTTTTTTTCACGCTAGCTACTTGATAAATTCTTGTAAAAGAATTCGTCCTATTATTGAATATATATATATATATATATATATATATATATATATATATATATATATACGAGGGGCATCTCTCAGTTTCTGCCTACCAGATCCACTCTCAAGGTTTTTTTCTGCCCGAGGCTAAATTAGAAGACACTTCCCTACGATGTCAGGCAGCGAGATTTGAACTCGGAACAATTTGGCTGGGAAACAAACTTCTTACCACACAGCCACAACTGGATTTTCTTCTTTTCATATTTTTTTGCAATTTCTTACAAATTGGAAGACCATCTAAATCTCAGTTTCGAAGGTTATAGGTAGAAACTGTTCTACAGGATAAAAAGAAAAACGGAAATATATAACAAGTTAACCGATTTTTTTCATGAAATAGAATTAGAAATTCCTCCCCTGAATATCACCTTGGATATAAATAACAGGCGATAGACATTTTCGTTTTCGCTTCTGTAACTTTAAGAATGGGGAAAGACGGGCAAGCTTATGGGAGTGATGGCAAACCAGTTTGAGATACTGTACCTGAAACAAAAGTGGATCAATAAACCACATGAACCAAATGCGAATTGATTATGCAAATATATTTAAATTATTGTAAACGAAATGTGAAGCAAGCATGTACAAATTAGTATTGGATAGGAAACACCACATGTCTTTTGTAATTCTACAATAAGACAGAAAACAAACGTGTGTATAACATCCAAAATACAACCACATTTACGTCATAAGATGAATTATAATCGGTTTTATCCAAATATAATTACAAATGGAATGAAATTTGAATAATGTAGACTGAGATTAAAATCTGTCTATATTCTGCGTGAGCGTGGTAGAATAGAGAAATAAGAATAACGCAAACAAATAACAGGAATTTAAGCAATATCTTGCTTTCATGCTGGAATGAATTGCGTTCTAGAAATCTTATTAATTTTCGGATTGTTTACGATTCCAAAAAAGGATTTCCTGCATCATTTATATCTAATTCATACATACCAAGCTTCATAACTTTTCCATCTTCGCTGTTCTTTGTTTTCCTATCATTTTCTACTATTGCTTTCTGTGATTACTGTTAAGTTATCTGAAACGTAGAAACACTATGAGATATTCTCTCACCGCAAATTCAAATTATCATAATACGTAAAAAAAAACATCACATTCCGGGCACAGTTGGTCCGGGGCCTCGTATAATCCACGTTAATTTACGGAAGGACATGCAAATTTCTGCAATGGCTACACTAGTTTAATGTAACCATACCATTGTTACTAATTCATATACAGATGCACGGATTGCATTTAATTTGGGGTCGATAAATTAAGTACCAGTTGCGTACTGAGATCGATTTAATCGACTGTCCCCTCCCCCAGAATTTCGGGCCTTGTGTCTACAGTAGAAAAGAATATTCATTTAATTTACAGTGTCCCACCCTAGTTCGGAAAAGCCTTAAAACGAAAGACTCGGAAAATCGATGGAGTACGTGTATGAATGTTCTTGCTGCGTTATTCGTCTCTTTGTTCTCTTAATTAGATAATTCCTTGCATTATCAAAATAAATTAACCATAGAGATAACTAATTAGACCAGTTCCAATTAATGGCAGTCAGATACATTGCAACGATGACCAAAGAGACAAACATTACTCAATTATGGTCGCATTTTTAAGGTCGTGCAATGCTTTATCGGACATATATGAGGTACTAGCATTCGAATCTAATTCCATGCAGGGGTACGGGACAGATGTTAGTCCGTTATCATTCAAGCTCCTCGTAATAATTGGAAGAACGTATATTATTTCATGGTGGACAGAATAAACTGGTTCGACAGCTTGATATCTTCGACAAAGCATAAAATAACCAACATCTATTCAGTACATATATGTCCTATGGGACAAATGTCGAAAAACAAAAGAAGAAGACAAGAGTACAAACAACAAGAAGGTGTATTGGTTTGATGCTTGAGAAGATAAGAAAGTCTTTTACGTTTCGAGCTTATGCTCTTCAACAGAAAGGAACACGAGGAAATAAACAGAGAGAGAAAAAAAAACTTGTAGATTTAGCGGTCAATACATACATACATATATTGGCCAGAAAAGTCCTCGATGTACTGAATTTGCGATAGGTGAACCACGATATGGCGAGTGATTGTTGTGTGTAGATATATAAGTTTGTGTGTGTTTATGTGACTGTGTGCACGTGTGTGCATGTGTGTTGACATAGAGATAGACGCGTGGATACATTCGAGCATTTATGCTCCAAAATCAAATCTGATGCAAAAGGTTTTTCTTTTTTTTGCTTTTATCAGAGAAACTATAATATTAATGGAGTAAAATCGAGGCGAACAACGGAAGAAAAATGAAAGATTAGATAAAGTGTTATGCAAGAATAATGGCGGCTATACATAATTGAGACTGTGTAGCAAATATAGACAGCCTGCTTGGTAGCCAAGAAGGTACACCACACACAGCTATACACGCAGTCACATACTCACACATACATAGGTTCAATGTATGAACTTTTCAACGCGTGAGTCACTTATGTATGTGTGTGTTCATATGCACAATTATACACACTCAAACACATTCATATATGAACAATTACCTCCACATGCATATATATATATATATATATATATATATATGTATATGTGTGTGTGTCTATATGTATATCTGGATATATTAAAATTATGATATATATATGCGTATGTGTGTGTGTGTGTGTGTCTGTGGTGTGTTGTGTATGTGTCTCTTTTGTGTGTATGTATGTGTGAATGTGTATGTATGCTTTTCGCTACCTGCTTAACTGCTTAGAACTCTCGTTTGTCCTTTACCATAAAATATTTTACGTCACTGAAACAAATACACACGCACACACTCACACACACACACACACGCACACACACACACATGCACACACACACAATCTGACAGACATCCTCGCACAAAATGGAAAAAAAAAATATAGCGATTATTTTAGCAGCTAATTTATCATGTTGTTGCTATTGTCGTGTTTTATGGATCCGCATTTTCTCCGTCTGCTTTTTAAATTCAGATTCGGCAGACATGTAACGATAACTCAGAATTAACTGCTGAGATGAATGGCAGCAGGTTTGGCCAATTTTTATGCTTCATTTTCTTTTGTGTTGAAGTCTTAAAATGCTTTTTGGTTAG
>NC_069000.1:5327572-5331419 GCF_001194135.2 Octopus bimaculoides
AAATAAGTCTTATTTAGTCCCTCGAAGCGTGAGGCATTACTACACAGTTAATGCCCTTTATATAAATTTATATATATATATATATATATATACGAGGTCTGATCAATAAGTATCCGGAATGTTACAGTTGTAACGATACGAAAGGACGCGGAAAAAATCTGCTAGGTAAAGATTGGCCTTGAACTCCGCTGTAAGTTTGAGTCAGAAGTGAGCCAACACATGTTTAAGCGATTTAAGTTTCAGCAAGCAACATCTACGAGTGAGTGGCGAAAAGATCCTGGCTTTGGACAAAAAGAAAAATACACGAGGATCAGTTAATTATGATTTTATTCAACATAATCCCTTCTCAGATTCACGCACTTATTGTATGTGTATGCGTGTGTGCGTTTCTGTGTTTGCGTTTGTGTGCATGTATGTATGTGTATGTGTGTGTGTGTGTGTTTGTGTGTATTATTATATACATTTCCATATATTGGCAGAATAACACAATCTTCACATATTAATCGCGTTTACCTATGAGATATTAAAAAAACAACGGCTGTCGAACATAGTTCCTTGTGATATTTGCTTTGCACCGAGTTACAGACACATCCCTGTCACTCCATCCAAGAAAGCCATGACTCAAATACTGTAATGCCCAAGGAAATCTCTATTTAACGACGCTATTGTTCAACATTACTCACATTACATTACATTACTAAACTGACATTGATATTTTAGATTTAGTTCCACATTGTCTAATGTGTTTCTCTCTCTTTTCGAAGACCTGACAGATCTTTTTAGCAAACTGTGCCGCTGTTTAGTCGCTGAGGCATTGTATCATTCGATATTTGTTGCCGAGTTATCGAGTTGTGTTTTGTATTTATTTTGATTAGATTTTTTTTTTTTTTTGCTATGTGTGAAATTCTACAATAACTGTCATTTCCTCATTTGCTGGGAGAACAAACGGATATTTTTGTCGGTTACCTGTGAAAATAATAGCTGTGTTTCTGTTTCATCATGAATGACAGAACGATGACGATTTGGGGAGAAGGAAAGGGAGAGAGACGAGGGGCGAGGGCAAGAGTATAAAGAGAGGGGGAAAGGGCGTGGTAAGGTAGTGAGGGAAGAGAACGGATGGAGAGAGAGAGAGAGAGAGAGAGAGAGAGAGAATGAGAAAGGTGCAGAATGAGAACGAGTCTACAGCATTAATTAATAAAGTGACAAAACGATAGATAGATAAAGAGATAGATAGATAGATAGATAGATAGATAGATAGATAGATAGATAGATAGATAGATAGGTAGGTAGGTAGGTAAGTAGGTAGGTAGATAGATAGATAGATAGATAGATAGATAGATAGATAGATAGATAGATAGATAGATAGATAGATAGATAAGTGTAACGATAGACTGATGAAATTGAAACAAAAGACAGGGAAATATATAGTTTAAAATGTGAATATATATGCTCCATATGCACGTATGAGCAATATCATAAATATATACACACACATATATATACATGTATCTACACATGTACATACATACGTACGTACATGCAGACATACGTACATACATACACAAGCATACGAAGATAGACAGACATCGAGCGAATGAACTTGTGAAGTAGTGAAAATAATTATAGTGGAATTGAATAATAATAATAATAATGATAATAATAATAATAATAATAATAATAATAATAATAATAATAATAATAATAATAAAGAAAATATTGATATTCCACTGTGATTAATAGGTGTATTATTGATGTCAGCTCACTGCTTGAGTAACAAATGATATTAAAAGTCTAGAAATTTAAATGGTGTGACTTAGAATTTTAAATCAATTGATAATTCATCGAAAATACAATTTCTATTGATTTATCGATTTATTAAATATCACATGTTGAGAGAAAAAAAGACAGGCGATAAAACGTTGAGACAGAGGTGTAATTTTTTTAAAAGAACCAACAGACACATACAACCACACACACACACACACACACACACACACACACACACACACGCACACAAGCACACACACAACCACTCACTTATACACACACACCACGAACACATACCTATATCGGTTTCGTGCGTGCGTGTCTTTATACATATATAAATGTGTGTATATTTGTATATACACACCTTGATATTTGCATATATATATATATATATATATATATATATATATTTGTATATTTATATATATATTGGTCTGTGTGGGTGGCCGTGTGAGTTATGTGTGCGTTTCTCTGTTTATTTTTAATTTAGAATCGTCTGCTGTTTTAACCTTTGGAAGTGGCTGAGTTTAAATGTAGCGACGTCTGTTCTGTCATTTAAATGATTGAAAAGAGATTCAATTAATAAATAATGTAGATATATGATTTCGAGCAGAAGCACTTGGGTCACACCAAATGCGATGTATGCGGGGCTGATATTTGCTTAGAACGGCTCAGAGTGTTTTACTACTTTATTCCGGTGGGATTGTATCTAGCTTTGGTCGATGACAGAAGATTTGCATTTCACCGTTTAATAAGTAATGGCAAAACATTAAAGGAACAAAATGAGTATGGTTGAGCGGATTAAGGAGGTTATTTCGCAGTCACGTGGATTCGGTTTCGTTCCAACCTCGTGATAAAAAAAGCTAAAGCTACCTCCCGATCCATGTTGTCTCATAACGGCCAGTTTCCTGGTTTCCGGGGCGTACAAATTACCCGGATACATATATTCGACTATGATTTACTTATGTGTCATCATGTACCAATGTGATCGATACTAGGAGATATCAATAGTTTCAAAAGGATCAGAGATTAACAAAATTGGAAGGACGTTATCTTAAAAACTCTGTTCCTATGCTGAATCTTGTTACATATATTTATAGCCTGAGTTCGAATATCTCCAAATCTTTCTTCTTCACCCTCCTTTTTTTTCACAGTAAATAAGGTGAAGTACACATATATTACAGGAGGGCAATTAAATTCAATCGCTTTCTTTCTTCTCGTCAACGTATACGATGCCGTCCATTTCACATCCTATTGGTCTTACACATACAGGCAACAAGCTGTCATATTGGAGAAACGGTATAAACGATGATTAGAACTAATAACGCATACATAATCAACAGCATGGCAGAATGCATATTTGTAACAGACATTTGTAACAGACATTCAGCCCGGCTCCAACACAACCAATGCTGAAAATCGCTATTGGGCGCAATCTTGAGATATATAATCTTAGCACAAACGTAAAACGGAAAATGGAAGTAGATTCATTGAAAGAGAAAACAAAATAATCACGTGTCTAGTTGCTTTAGAGAAATTGCAGCAATGGCGGACCAGATGGCAACTCACTTTATTGTACAATTTAATCATATGTTTCGTCCCCCATACATTCTGCGTTCGAACATCTATGATTACGTACGTATGTATGTATGTATGTATGCATGGATAGATGGATGGATGCATGTATGGATGTGATATACATGCATATATACTTACACACATACACATATATATATATTCATACAGTGCGCATGTGCAAAAACATGTACATATATATATATGTGCAGATACGCATGTACATACGTGCATGAATGTTTACATCTGTGGTAGGCATATGCATTGTTTTATTACTTCTTGTCTTCAAACAAACAATAAATATGAAAGTATATGTTTGTATCCGAATGAACGTATATATATATATATATATATATATATATATATATATATATGCGTAGGTGTACATATATATATATATATATGCATACGTAGATATTCACACGCACAACACACATATATACATACATATTTATAAAGATAAGCTTCTGTGTGCATATATATATATATGTGTGCATATATATAT
>NC_069000.1:5331590-5334407 GCF_001194135.2 Octopus bimaculoides
TATATATATATGTATGTATGTATGTATGTATGTATGTATGTATATATATGCATATATAATGCAGCCTGATTACATGTTCCATATTCGCATATATTGCATATCTTCTATAATGTTTTCATACCTATGGCGTATAAACTCTATATTTATTACTCTTGTTCTTTTGGTATCGAGTAGTTTTTCCTTCACAAGTCGTTTGTGCGTTTCAGTTATTTCACCGTAGTTTCTAAGCGCAACATTAACCGAGACATATTTTTCCCCCTCTCTGTATAAATCTCCTAAATGTGAATTAATCGAATTGTATTACGAAGAAATGAAATCTAAACCTCATTTTAAATATTGTTGCACTTGCTCCTTATCGAACCGCTGACAATCATCTTCATGATTTTGATGCGGTTACTGCTGATGTAGACAATAATGATGATGCTGATGATGATGACATTGATGATGGTATTGTTAATGATGATGGTGATGATGATGGTGATGATGATGATGATGGAGTAGATTATATGTTCCATATATGATATTAAATAGAAAAGATTAGTAAAGGAAAACAAGAAAAGTAGACAAAAAATTGTTAATGTATGCTTTGCAATCGGTAAAACTATAATGTTTAGAATTTTTTCATCTTAACACTTAATATAATTCTGGTGTTAGATTCTCTCATCTTTTTTTCTTTTTTTTTTGTCTGACTAGACAATGAAATATATATATATATATATATATATATACGCCAGCATAGGATAGCAATACCAAAGTGGGAATGGATATGATTAAAAGAGTACGGAAGCCGAGGCTTTCAGTATTTCACATCGATGTGATTTTGATCATATTTTTGTCTATTTCTTTTCGCATTTTTCTGGTTTCTTTTCCATAAACTAAGGTATGTTAAATCGGTTTTCATTCATATGATTAAAATACAAAGCTACAGCATTGGTATCAGACGAATATTTCAAGAATTTCTTAATTTGTAGGTTGATCGAATTCTGGTATGATTATCTCTAATTTATTAATTAGTAATTTAGTAAAACATGGCCACGTACAGCGGCTGATATATGGCTGTCTTCTTTAAAGTGGCCGAGTTCATTCAGATACTTGATTATTAATTTCTTCGGGAGAAAAGCACACCAAGTTATCTCGTTGTTGTTTTTTTAGTCACAAAGTTTCTGCCATAGAGAAGACATATTAGGAAAGAGGTTCCATTAGTGATCGTCTAATCTTTTTAAGTAATAGAAAGTGCAGGGTACATTAGTCATCTGGAAACGTAAAAGAAAATATATTAAAAAATCTGTGGACAGTGGAAAGGATTCGGAAAGACTTGGATAAGTCTAATGGTGAAGGTATTGCAACTCGGAAAACTAACTCTGCTCGTTCTGATAAGAACTCCTGAATTTGTGGGTGCAATCCAGGTCATGATTGACAATGATCCCTCCAAATCAATCAAGCCCTTCGCCAGGGACATGGGAGTGTCTGAGTTTCTTATCAGGCAGGTAGTGCATGAAAGCTTTCGGTATTCACCATACAAGACGAGAAAGGGCCAATTTTTATCCCAAGCCAGCAGGGACAAGAGGAAAGACCGCTCTAAGAAGCTTTTGAACCAAAACAAGCATCCTCTCCAACCAAACGTGCTTTTGTTTTCCCTAGGTGAGAAAAGTTTCTTCAAATTTTCGATATGGGAAAGCCAACAACGTTCGGCGCCACTAAATTATTGTTACTCTTGAGCGTGGCTTTTTTTATACCCACACAGACTACTCGGAGTTTACAAACTACGCTTACATCCATGGATCTTATAATTACCTATCTATATATGTGTGTGTGAGTATGTGTTTGTGTGTGTGTATAATTTCCGTTAAAAGATAAGATTAACAAAAAAAAAACTACTCTGTCCTGTCAGAGATAAATATCATTTAATGCACACAGTGTTTAAACTAAAAGCTACTAATGCTTTCTATCCATTAAGACACTATCTAATCACAGTGCCTCCTTAGCAAGAAACTATTAGTATCTCTTATCATAAATATTGTGCACATTAGATGTTTATACATATCTATGTGTGTGTTCGCGTGCGTGTGTGCGAGTGTCCGTGTGTGCTATGTGTGTAAATATGTGTGTGTTTCTGAATATATATATATATATATATATATATATATATATATATATATATATATATATATATATATATATATATATACATCTGTATTATACGTAGGTATACGAATAACCTCAATATTTGTTCTCATAGCTATCTATCTATGTATCTATCTGTAAATATATATTTACTCACACGCATACTGATATTTATGTATGTGCATGTGTGTGTATTTGTGTGTATGTTCATGTATATACATAAGCATGCATGAATGAAGGAATACGTAAAATCATATTCATATAGAAATCACCATTTATTCATTACACAGAAATAAATAGCAAAAACCGAGCGAGAAAAAAAAAGGATCTGTATATTATTACATATTGAAAAACACTTACAGAAACACACTCAGAAACATATGGTAACTGACACATTACAATTCGTAAACATATACAGATATAAAAACGCTTACACACAAACACACTTACACACGTACGTATACACAGGTATAGGCATATGCGCAGACACACAGACATTAAAGGCGTTACGTACACCACCTTTAATAGTTGTTTAAACAAACGGCATAGAGATTCTGCCATATATAGAATCATTTTCCTCTCCGTTACGACGAATACATATGCCGTTCTGTTGCAGGGATATTTGATTTGTGTTCATCAAATAAAAGTGCATCCATTATCAGATCAGTTGTTATTGAATTAATTACACTTATT
>NC_069000.1:5334417-5334805 GCF_001194135.2 Octopus bimaculoides
ATATATATATGTATGTATGTATATATAAATGCATATAAAGATACACATACGAAAATATATACATACCTATATACTGGTTGAGAACCGATAAATGTTTCCTACACTTATGGATTATTATAACAAATTCTGTTCGCCTTAATGGTTTGGAAGCCTTTTAAAATCGTTTGAAGTTGATTTTATTGCACAAAACTATATTAATGCTGTAATGGAGGAACAATAAATTACATCTTATATTTTCTACGATCAAATCTTTTCCAGCGTCGTAGATACGAATTGAGATATAGAATTGTGTATGGAAGTTGTAATGGTTTTATGTATGTATGTCTGTATGTATGTATGTATGTATGTATATATATATATATATATATATATATATATATATATATAT
>NC_069000.1:5335309-5336431 GCF_001194135.2 Octopus bimaculoides
CACATTATTATTATTATTATTATTATTATTATTATTATTATTATTATTATTATTATTATTATTATTATTATCATTATTGTTATTACTATCATTAAGGCATTGAGCTGGCAGAATCGTTAGCACGCTGGACGAAATGCTTCGCGGTAATTCTTCTAGTTACATTTCCAAATTCCGCCGAGATCGAATTTACCTTTCATCCTTTCAGGCTCCAAAAATTAAGTACCAGTTGAGTACTCGCGTCGAGGTAATCTACTATCGCCTTCCCCTAAATTTCAGGCCTGGTGCTTCCCAAGACACAATTTTTTTTCAATTAAGATCATCTTAAAACAAGGTTTATATCCTAGAATAAGGAGCAGTTTCAAACAGAGCGGTATAGACATTTCCACGCAGCTACGAAAGATCCCTCCAAGAATCCTTTCGATAATATATGAAAACCCCACACGGTTTTCTGAAAATCAAAGTTATATCTCAGTCCTTGCGCTTTCTTCGTTAAATACTTCAGGAAACTTTACACTCTGCTTTTATGCTATGGCTTGGAAATGCTGTATTATACTCCTCTGGAAATGTCGAACAACACCTAAATGGTACCAAAGTGATAGAAACAATCACCTCCTTTGTACAAGAGAGACACTAGAGAATTTAAAAGACGATAGTACAATATTCATGGACAACATCAACGAAAAAAACTTATTCACTGTAGACATAAATTCATTGAATCTTTTAAAAGTTAATCGATGCAAAACATTTTCCAAAAATGTTTAAAATTAAAACGAAAATCGAATAATACAATATTAGCAAAAATAGCATAAATATAATTTATAACTAAAGAAAAAAAAACAATTAACATGTCGACATAAGATCATTTAGACATATATTTTAGTTCTTTTATATTTATCTTGGGTTAGCATTCATTGAATATTTGATTTCCACTTTATTTATTTGATTTTTAGATTTAGTTCCATGCACTTTATGGACTTTGTTATTTTGTTTCTTAATTAGCATTTTACTTTATATTATCTAATTTAGATTGAGATTTATTTTTAATTTTACTCTTAGAATGTCTTATTATTTAGATCGTATATAGCAGATTACTGTATTCATATATATATATATATATATATA
>NC_069000.1:5337864-5338548 GCF_001194135.2 Octopus bimaculoides
TATATATATATATATATATATGTATAACAAATAATAAATGAGTATATGCATATATATACATACATAAATATACATACATACATACATACACGCATACACGCACATAATGTATATAAGTGATTTTAGACATGATCAGCACCTATTCAGACAGGAGCAGAAATTCACAACCTCACAGACTCGTGACCTTTTTCTATCACTGTCTTTCTCCATCTCTCTATCACACACACACACACACTCTCTCTCTCTCTATAATTCACACAGACACTCACGCAGGCACACACACGTGTGTGTATATGGTTTGGCAGGTGCTTGTGTTGTTTCCTCTTTTTTTTCTCTTTTCGAAATGATACTTGTGAAACCATAGAACGTATTCTGAGTTAAATATGTTATTCATTTTCCTATCTTCTCTCACTTAAGAGTTCGAGATAAGAAAAGCGACAAAAACTTATTTGTCATTTGGAAGCGATAAGAGCTTAGGGAATTACAGAATGTAAAACACACAATGTTATATAGTCATTGTATATACAAGAAATACCTGACAAAAATTTATCACATGTTGAACTGTACAGTCTTCTCGCTTGTCAGTTCCATTATTGTAACAAGTTGTAGGCTACGTTTTGGTTTATATGAATGTGTCTTTGACTCTGTGTGTGTGTGTGTGTGTGTGTGTGTGTGTGTGTGTGT
>NC_069000.1:5339280-5341329 GCF_001194135.2 Octopus bimaculoides
AAATGAAGTGTTTTACTCAGGAATACAGCACACACCGCGGTCCAGGAATCGAAACCACAATTTTACGATCATGATTCCCCTTTTGCTAACCACTAAGCCACGCTCCTCATATATACATATATATATATA
Organism: Octopus bimaculoides; assembly: GCF_001194135.2. Classification (NCBI taxonomy): domain Eukaryota; kingdom Metazoa; phylum Mollusca; class Cephalopoda; order Octopoda; family Octopodidae; genus Octopus; species Octopus bimaculoides. Next base: position 5,339,410 of record NC_069000.1, read on the forward strand.
TATACATACATACATAATTCCAAGTATACAGGCGTGTATGTGTGGAAGTATCTATATTGTCTAACTCTCTCACTCTCCCTCTCTCTTGCCCTTATCCCATATATATATATGTGTGCGTGTGTATGTGTAGATATACGCGCAGACACTCATACATACAGATACATAGACAGAACACAATACTCGGAGAATCGATTTAACCATTTTCATAGGCGACAACCATTTACACCTGCTAACGTTCCAAAAGACATGATGAACGCACAGATCCATTTGGCGCCTGACTGAAATTAATGCCGTATCCGAAATCAATTCTACCCACTTGTCCGCAACAATAGCAAATCTCTCCAATTCTTCTCACCGTCAGGAAGCCATATATTTTAATATGAGATTTCTATCTCATTCGATTATTGTGTCTGTCACGAGTCAATGATACCAGAAGAAGTCTATAAATGGTCGCCGGATATGCTAAAAAGTGCAGTCATCCAAAAGTCTCACAAAATGTAGCTTGAAAGGAAAAAGGAAAGGAAAAGATTGGATAACAAATTCCAGCATACAATAAATCTGAAAAATAACCGAAGTCGTCATGGGTGGACTATCTAAACAAAATTATTGTATATTGAAGATGGATCTATTGCACAGTGAGAGAATAATATATGAGCGGTAAATAATATATCAGCAGTAAATCGCTGACCACAAAATCGCCTACTCAGGGGTCAACTACCAGCAAAGTCGATGTGACCAACAATGTCGTATGATTGGCAGACTATTTCTGTGTTAGACTCCGATTTTTGCTCCTGTTATCTGTTAACAAAGTCGAAGTCAAATAAAAGGCCGTGTTAGAGTGTTGGGTAGATTGCTACGAGAAATCAGTCGAGTTTTCCATGGTCTGAGCTAACATTTCGTAGGGTTTAATTTTGCCATTCGTCGTTTGCAATCGATAGAACCGTTCCAATTCCGGCCTCCTGCGATTAGTGTAGCTCATAATAGCTCAAGAAAGATTTCTGTGGTATCTGCTCAGGATGGTTACATTTCAAATAGCAACGCCTGCGAAACAGCAACAGACAGTAAGCTGTATCAATCGAAAGGTTGCAGATCCAATCCATCACTGGAACGGTAAAAATCTTTAATAGTATCAAGAAGTTTATCGGTTACGTATATATGAGCATATCTAAACATGCAACATGAGAATACATACATGAAACAAAACATAGAAATCTGCACACATCCATCAATCCATTCATCCATCCATCCCTCCATCCATTCATCCATTCAACCATACATGCATACAAAAATACCCTGTTGTTGATGTTGAAATTCCAATGAAGGAGCCTTTGAGCTAGGTTAGAAACCGGTTCTTTCTCTATTGGCAAGAAATCTTTAAATAAACTGAATAATGACATGCATACATATATATTTATGTGTGTGCGTTTAGTTGTGCCTTTAAGAATTTTGCTTCTGTTTTACGTGCTGCCAAATTCTCTCACGCTAAGTGGCATCATAACGAATCTTCTCCTAATATCGCCATTTCACTGAGTTTCTGGAAATCAAAAATTGCCTTGCCGTGTATAGATTTGTGTTTACAGGTGTGAATCGATGGAATTACTTTAATGTGTTTGAGTCACTAATGGCGAAGTAACTGTCAAAAGGAATGTAACGCAAAAGACGGCGTTAACGATTTGAAAGATATGGGTACAATGTGTCCCTGTCAAATAATGGATGCCATATATTTGAGCAAATCCCTTCAAAACTGTGACTCAACATGGCCGCTGCCAATAAATATCTGGGAAAACAGAAATCTTCAGTAGCTTCGTATAAAATTCAATGAATTAACTTGAGGTAATTTCGTTGGCATCTATCTGTGTGTCTTTGTGTGTCTGTATATATACATATACTCACAGAAACATATATGTGTATATATATATA
>NC_069000.1:5341490-5342120 GCF_001194135.2 Octopus bimaculoides
GTATGTATGTATGTATATGTATGTATGTATGTATGTATGTATGTATGTATTTATGTATGTATATATGTATATGTATGTATGTATGTATGTATTTATGTATGTATATATGTTTGTATATATTGGAACTCATTAATCATTGTCATTTTTGAATAGAGTGTTTCTACAACGGGAATAGTAAGGGGCCTCATATTGATTTCATCAAACCTTTTATGCTCTGCTGTTGAAGCTTACGAATCTTTTGACGTATGACTACGAGAGAATGACGTATAAAACTTCCTAGTTAAAATGCTGCCTTTTGTGTTCTGTCACCGTCCGTTTTTAGTTCTGAGAATAGAATGGATCTTAAAATCGATATGAAAACAATAGGTTCCTGATGGACTCTGGTTAAATTTTATTACAAGAGCAGGATTTTGTCGCTGTCCACACATTCCCCATGATGTGGTTATCTAATCGGTTAAAACCGAACAGTCTATCATATCGTTGCCGCCTTATGGATATATTTGTAAGAGTCTCCGTCACATGAATGGTTGTACATATATATACATATATATATATATATATATACATAAGCAAAATAAGGCAAGGTAGAAAATGCTAAAATAATTTTAACATGAAGAACTTTTTAGTACC
>NC_069000.1:5342926-5343797 GCF_001194135.2 Octopus bimaculoides
TTCATAATTTTGAATAATCAAAATATCCGAAACAAGCAAAAGATAGAAATCTCGAAACTACTAACCTTTGTCTGAAAATGCATACGCACAAATAAAAAAGAAATGGTAAAAGGAAACCGTAAAAGTAGTTGAAAAGAAAGATTCCACCACGAAATATTTACCAAATCCGAAGACAAAAAAACAAAGAAACAAAGTAAAGAAGAAAGAAAGAAAGAAAGGAAGAAAGAAACGCTGAACCAACTATTACAGTAAATCAGAATATGGACACGAAATTGTTTTCTGAAGAGGATCCCATAAAAAGCTTATTGAAATCTGCCTGAACAATTTATTTGCTTTCTTCTCATATAGAACACAATATCGGTCAATGATATTGAAAAAAGACAAAAATAGGAGGATGAAGGGAAAAGCAATATGGATGTGACAGAGTATTAAATAGCATCAACATGGTTTATGGGTGTATAGAAGGTAACATAAAACATCTATGGAAGGAAATATACGCTATAATATCATCGTTAACAAATATAATACGAAGACAATAAAGTATTATGGTGAGTTGAAAGGATTGCATATATATACGTGGATATGTGCGTATGTATGTTTGTATGTGTATGTATACAGTCACGCACGCACACGCACAGAGAGGCACACATGCATATATCTATATACGAGTGCGTGTCTTTCCATGTATATATATATATATATATGTGTGTGTGTGTGTGCGTATGTGTGTGTGTGTGTGTATGTGCTTATATAAATATATTTACATAAAATCTTTTGTACATCCTTATATCATAAGTACATATGCGAGCTTATTTTTATATATATAAGTATTTATACCTATATATATATATATATATATATATATATATAT
>NC_069000.1:5344311-5345211 GCF_001194135.2 Octopus bimaculoides
ATATATATATATATATATATATATATATATATACATTCATACATATATATGTAGTAAATGGAGTCAGAATTGTCAATCTTTATGAAGAAGTGCTTTTTTTTTATAACTACGCAACCTTGCTTCAATAACACCCCTCTTAGTCTGAACCTCACATTTATAACCTCTTTATACGGTGGAGCTTTTAATATTAATCAATGTTATACAAACAGAAGAAGAAAAAAAATGATCCACTATATCGCTCATCCTAAAATAAATTTGCCTCTGAGAGAGTAAGGCAGAGAAAAAGAACTGGAGGCGATAAAAGCCGGTATAGATAAAGATACCCACAGAGAAAAATGTTGACAGTTACGAGAGTGAAAAAATTTATGATCTATATATGCAACATTATTCGATTAATACTAATAAAATATTTATATATACAGAATTTTGAAATGAATTAAGTGCAGTGTGATGCTGGTGTCTAATTGGTAAATGGCCGCCACAAGTCTGATAAATATATGGTACCGGCAAGATGTTAAAACCTGTTCTATTTATGGGTGTTGGTTTAATTTTCGTAAAGAGCGTATATGAGTTACCTTTGGTCTTCTTAACCGTTCAGGTAAACTTTGTAATTAAACACAGACACACGCATAAATAGATTTACGCCCTAACGTTCAGAGAGATATTTGATGATCGCTACTGATGAGATACAATGACGTCAGATCATCCGTGTGTGAATAATCCGCTGACGTCATCTTGAGCGGGTCCTGCGTTGTTTTAACAAACACATTTGAAAGAAGACTTTCTCAGATAAACCTTACATTTGTACACTATATTCCTACATTAGAAACGATATTCATACAAACATGTAGAGAGATAGCTACGTGTGTACACATGTTTTTGTATATACATATATATATA
>NC_069000.1:5347115-5349355 GCF_001194135.2 Octopus bimaculoides
AGTAGTTAGTTCATGATATATATGTACGTATATATATATATATATATATATATATAATATTACTGGTTTCTTATTAGGAAAGCAATAGATTTTATACAGGGCTGCAAGGAGAAGTGCTCAGAATAATTGAGACAAGAGTTAGCTGACAGTATCATTAGCGAGACGGGCGAATATTTAGCAGCAGTTCTTCCTCTCATCGTGTTCTGAGCTCAAACTCCATCGAAGTCGACCTTGCCATTTTTCTATTCTGTGTCGATACAATAAGTACCATTTAGCCCTGAGAAGATGGCCACCTGGCAGATCCGTTACTACGTCTCAAATTCTTTACGATCTGAGCTTAATTTTCCCTTTCATTTTTTCGAGGTTCATAAAATAAATCCCTAATCGAGTACTTGTGTAGGTGTAATCAACAAGCAACCCTCCCCTCGAAATTACTGGCATTGTACCAAAATTAGAAAGAAAATTAAATTCCAGTGGAGGGGAGACACTTCACTTGCAGATCGGAATTCAAAAAAATATGTCCGTTCACATTCTGCTTTCAAATAACACTGAGATCGATATTCATATTCCTCTTACCATCATCAATAAAATGAAGAGCAGTCAAGTATTCAGTGCGATATAATCGATAACTTTATTCTCCAAGAACTAGACAGAAAAATTTCACAAATTTCGCACCGTTTTGATCAAACCGTAGCTATGCTAAAAGCACTTACCAGGGAAACCCACACGGTGCTAGATCTGAATCACTGCACTTCATACAATATTTTATAGGTGAAGTTATGAAATGAAATACATTTAATGTGAAATATCAAAGGGGTGGGCTGTAAGGCGACGAGGTAGCAGAATCGTTCGCACATCGGGTAAGAAATCCGCTTAGTCCGTTTTTAAGTTCCGAGTTCAAATTTCACCGGGGCCGACATTGACTTTCATCTTTTCAGGATCGATATATTCAGTAAGAGTTTAGTTATTGGGTCGACGTAATAATCGAATCCCTCACTTCACCCGTAATTGCTGGTCTTGTGCCAAATTTTGAAATCAATATTTAAGGGGAGCTATAAAGCGGCCAGGTGGCAGAGTCGTTAGCAGGCTGGGGTAGGTCCACTAATGATGAATAGTGGACAGACACAGCAAGCAGTGTCAGTCAGCGAGGCACGCTATTCGGGCCAGTCACGCAGATGACGAAATACATCGCCATAATGCGGGACATATGAGTGTGTGTATAAAGGAATTCTTTTTGGTATGTATATATAACATCACGAGACACACGTATAAATTCTTAACAAGAGAATATCTGACCACATATATGCATTTAGCATTGTGTGTGTACGACGGGTCTCCTTCAGTTTTCGTCTCCCAAATTCATACATAAAGGTATTGGTGGACCCGGGGCTATGGCAAAAAACACTTGCCAGATGTGCCTGGCACCGGGAATGGACCCAAAACCACGTGATTTCCTGATAAAAACTTCCATGAATGACCTTTAACACATTTTCAAAAAAATAGCACTTCTTTCATTTTGCTGATAATCGGTTAAGATCGCATTTAGGAATCTTGCAAAGAAGTAAGACAACCCAGACACGACCATCCTGACTTACGACGAAGTCACATTCAGTCTCCACTTAGCAATATTTTACTTCTTCTCGTTCAAGAAATCTGTGGAAATATGCAAATATGTGATTGTACGGTAATATGTTTCTGTGTATGCAAATGTATATAAATATATATGTATGTGTATGGCTGTATATGTATATATATATATATATACGTACGTATGTGCGTATGTATGTACATATGTATTATGGGGATGTGTGCGTATGTGTATGTGTGCATGTATGTTTGTACTTATGTATGTACGTACGTATGTATGTTTCTGTGTATATATGTAGGTATGTACGTATGCATATATGTATGTATATATGTATGTATTTATATATATATATATATATATAGATATATATATATATATATATATATATGTGTGTGTGTGTGTGTGTGTGTGTGTGTATGCATGTAGATATGGACGCATCTGTGTATGTATGTATGTATGTATGTATGTATGAGTATATGTACATTTAAAGAAGTGTTTTATGTTTACTGAGAAATTCCATTTAAATAGTCAGACATATCTTTCTTTTATACACAGAAACGCAAATACATATACACATATACGAATGATACATGTGTGTGCGTGTGTGTGTGTATGTGTGCTTGTGTATGCATACATATATACACACATATAT
>NC_069000.1:5349926-5353120 GCF_001194135.2 Octopus bimaculoides
GTACACACACAGACTGACACATATGTATACCTACGAATGCTTGTGTGTATAGGCATATACGTATATGCATGTATATATGTATATATGTATGCATGCACATATCTACATACATATATATATGTATGCATACATGCATATATATGTGTATATGTATGTATATATATAAACAAATATAATTATATATATATATATGCAAATATATATACATATATACAAATATATATACATATATATATACATATATATATACATATATATATACACAAATATATATAGATATATACGTGTGTGTGTGTGTGTGTGTGTGTGTGTGTGTGTGTGGATGGATGGATGGTTTGATGTATGTATATATATATGCATTTTGTGTATAATGTTATTTCAATCTCGATTTTTCTATTAACTTTCCTTTGTAAAGTTTATCCAACAGAATTGGGTTTTTAATCAGTTTTAACTTAAGTCTGTTTATGCTGCAAAATATTCTCTTTTTTTGTTTCTATTTTTCTTATTTGTCTTCAAAATCAAATATAGTATTTAAGTATTTAGCTAAATACGTTCAGTTGACTACATGTTTTCTTACGTTCTGTGAAGTAATTTTCTTCAACAAGAAGACTTGCATGTTTACAGTGAAATCCGGTTAAAAAGGAGTCGCATCTTCATCAAATTAAACCTATCATTGCTGGCGGTTATATTTAGCCCTAAGTTACCTTTGCTTCAGCGAAGTTAATGGAATTCACTCCAAGCGTATCACTGTTGTCTTCTCTTAGATAATGTAAGATATATATATATATATATATATATATATAATGTTTTATTGTTTAAAATATGGTTAAATATGATTGTAAGGATGTAGATACGTAGATACGTTCTTTATTTAACCCATTGCCTGCCATGAGCCCCTATTTGGGGATCTGGTAAAAACAGTCACATTGCATTTGCAGAGGTGTGTTTAACAATATTTAGTAGTTAAAGTTTGTCATTATTAGCTCTGGATAATTCTAGAGGACATTTTATCTCATAAATCGCAATTTTTTAACTAAAAAATATTGACTGTTTTGAAAATGTTTTTTTTTTTTGCATTTCCCATTTATATCATTCGTTGATATTTCTTACTCATTCGCATTTGATGCTATACTTTCCGAAAAACTAAAATGTTTATTATTGCAATTGAATATTAATGGATAAATATGCTTTTTTTCAGCGATACTCCTCTGGGACTTTTCGAAACATTTATCATAATTTCCAAAATAATTCACATATGAAGAAAATTTAAATACTGTATATTATTTTAACTGTTAAGACACCTGGTAAAGCCAAAGAATATGAATAAAATAATTTGGTAGGTAGTGGGTTAATGGGTGACTCAGAATAATAAAGATATTTTGTCAAACATGAAGGTTTATGTATACCTATTCACACAGAAACACATACACATATAGGCGGCGACCTGGCAGAAACGTTAGCACGCCGGGCGAAATGCTTAGCGGTATTTCGTCGGCCGCTACGTTCTGAGTTCAAATTCCGCCGAGGTCGACTTTGCCTTTCATCCTTTCAGGGTCGATTAAATAAGTACCAGTTACGCACTGGGGTCGATATAATCGACTTAATCCGTTCGTCTGTCTTTGTTTGCACCCTCTGTGTGTAGCCCCTTGTGGGTAGTAAAGAAATAATACACGTACACTTATATATCTATTTCCAACTGAATGATAATGGCATACATTTTCGAATTCTGTATTATCGATTACATCAACTTTAATATTAGAAAAGAGTTTGAAGTTATCACATGTATTGAAACTATATTCCACTTCGGTGAAATTTGAACACTGAATGGAAATTCATTGGATAATTTTACCAAGAATAATATATGTTTCTTCCATTTAATACTTTTTCCTGCAAAGTTTTCTTGAGTTATTTTTGATCTTCTTCTCTCACATTTGTTTTCGTTTGGTTTTCCATGAGTTTCAACAAACAGCTTTCTAATTCTCACAACGTTCGAGCGGAACGTGTCGAGAAAGACAAAATCTAAACTTAGCTAAGCATTAGCCAGCAGAGCCTTGTAAAGCAAAAATTAGATTCGACAAATATATTTAACACCGAGCCTTTCTAAAGTCATTAGTGCCAAACCTTTTGAGACACTCATTAGAGCCAAACCTTTCCAAGAATCCATTGAAGCACGAAGTAAAATCCGTTATTTCTCTTTTTTTTCTTTTATCCTTCGTTTCCCTTTCTTATTTCAGTTTTTTCTTCCCTATTTGGATAAAACGAATGGAATACTTCTTTGAACAGAATATTATTAAGAGAGGGAAAACATGCTCTCAAACTAATTGAGTTGCCACTGCACATCACTTAGAGAAACTATGGCATGTACATAGCCAATACATTTGCATCAATTTCTCCCTGGAATCACAGTCAACAATGCTAAAGAAAAAACGGGTGACATTGTTTAATGCTGACCTGGGCCTGATGTCCATAAACAAAAAGAATGTATAATGGAATGGTCATCGTCCAGAATTTGTTTCATAATACTTCTGCCTCTTCAAAACTGACCCGGAGTTACACATATGAAGAGGTTACAGAAAACTTTTCATATCATACGCATTTGAGTAATCTTAGAAAACCAAAGAAAATATGGTCGCATGATGTGCTAGAAGTAGTAGATGCATCGTCCTCAAATCCTACACTATCATCCTTAAGCGGAAAGGACTTTCGATAATATGATCTGCGGTACACTTTACCGAAATATACAACAGATGAATACACATTAATGATATATTTCTGTCTTCATGTTCTATGTATTAGTTGTCTCGGTCGATGAAGGGTGACCATACTGGGGCACCGCCTTGAAATTTCTTCGTCGAACAAGTTGACACTGCTACTTTTAAGCATGATGCTTATTCTATCGATATATTGACCAAACTGCTAAATTACGCGGACGTAAACAAACCAGCACAGTCTCAAATACATACACACACGCGCACACATGCACACACAAACCTGCGCGCGCACACAAACGCAAATATTTATATCCAGACTACGTGCGTAATGATAATAATAATAATAATAATAATAATAATAATAATAATAATAATAATAATAATAAGAAGAAGAAGAAGAAGAAGAAGAAGAAGAAGAAGAAGAAGAAGAAAATATTAATATATGTATATGTATATATGTATATATATATATATATATATATA
>NC_069000.1:5353605-5354337 GCF_001194135.2 Octopus bimaculoides
ATATATATGTGTGTGTGTGTGTGTATTTATGTATATATGCATATGTGTATCTATCTATATGAGTTGATATTCTCTGCTGACAATTCTCCGACATATTTTTGAATCTATTCAGTTTTTCTTTCAAATAATTCTTATACACGAAATCCTTCTAGAATAGGCGATTGCTGTCGGCAATAACCTAGAGCAAATTAGCGACTATAGTTTGTATGAAAACATGTCTTCATAGATGGAACTTTTTCAATAATATACTATAATGAAATGTCAGGATATAACATCTGTCTAATGTGGTTATATATATTTTTTCGTTATTTATATATATATATATATATATGTATGTATGTATGTATGTATGTATGTATATGTATATATATATATAGATATATATCATTTAGGGTTTCGTCTGGAGGAAGGTGCTGTAGGCATGATATTCGTTGACTCTCGTAGAAAAACAGTGAGACAGACGTGCTTAAATTTCTGCTCCTCTGTAGTGAGATATTTATAGTTATAAACAAATATATTTGTATGTGTATGTGTGTGTGTGTGTGTGTGTGTGTGTGTGTGTGTATGTGTGTGCGAGCGTCTGGTTCTGTTTGCGTAAATACATACATATATACGTAGATATAAAGTTGTAGACATATGCATACGCATACATATATATATGTAAATATGTATGTATATATACACATGTGTTCATATATATATATATATATATATATATATATATATATATAT
>NC_069000.1:5354347-5356862 GCF_001194135.2 Octopus bimaculoides
TATATATATATATATATATATATATATATATAAATATATATATAATTTGAGTATATTGATGCAAAATCAGTTAGATACGAACATTTGTGCGTGTGTCTGTGCAGTGAATAGTGGTAACTCTTTGGATGCAAAACACGCAATGCATACCTAGAATATAGAAAGAAACGTAAGTAACAGGCTACATTTTAATATCAATCACTCATTCATATGCGAGGCATCTCAAAAGAAAGTGTAATTGTATGGAGCCGACGGAAATTATAGAATATTGATGTTGTTGTATACATACATACATACATATATATATATATATATATATATATATATATATATATATATATATATATATATATATATATATATACATATATATATAAATGTATATATATTTCCGTATCATTGTATAAACGCGTTTATGCATGTACACATATATATATATTTCCATACAAATGTACATATATATACACATTTATATGTATATATGTATTTGTGTATATACATATATATGTGTGTGTGAATGTATGTATGTAAGTATAGATAGATAGATAGATATCGATCTATTTCCGCCAGTCAAAGCATGTTTCCATTGACCATAATGGTTGAAAGAATTACAGAATAGGAATATTTAAAATGATAAACTTTAGCATAGAATTCGGTGTGATTTGAACACAAAACTTAAGGACTTTGGAAAAAATGCCTCTAGACATTCTACCTAATGCCCAAATGCCTCTTCAAGTTTCTTGTCTGCAAAATTGTGTGAGGTCAATTGGCTATGTACTTTTGTTAGTTGGCGTTTATGCACATGTGTACGTGTGTACCTTCTTCATGCTAGCTTAATTTAATTCGTCCTTAGTCGAAAGACACCCGTTGTTAATATCCTGTTATTTGTATTTGTGTACCATTTCTCCGGGTTTTTTTTCGCCATTTAAACAACGACTAGTAAAATTTGCATTAAAATGCAATAAATAGTGATGCTAAAGTTATCGACCAAGCATTTTAAGTGAGTTCTTCATCATGGCTGCAATCCAATAACTCGAATGAAATTTGTTTAGAAATACAAGTTTATTTAGAATTTAATTCGATATGCAAAATAAATCGTGAACTACTAGGCTATAATTGCAAAAGTGAGGAAGACATTATTTCATTATAACTTTATCTGACTTTCAAAATAATATGGTCAAAATAACAAGCATAATGTTATATAATTACCAGCGTACAGTGAGTTGAGTGACCTCAGAGCAGACATTTTAAATAGAACTGTCAGATACTTAAATCGGACTCATTTCAAACGATATAATTCGTTTTTAGAGAGTGGAGCAAATTTTCCCACCTCCAGCAGATAATAATAATATTGATAATAATATAATAATAATAATAATAATAATAATGATGATGATGATGATGATGATGATGATGATGATGATGATGATGATGATGATGACGACGATGATGATGACGATGATGATTATAACAATAATAATAATAATAAAAATAAAGATGATGATGATAATAATAACAATAATAATAATAATAATAATAATAATGATGATAATAATAATAATAATAATAATCCTTTCTATTATAGGCACAAGGCTTGAAAGTTTAGGGGAAGGCGCCAGTAGTTTAAATCGACCCTAGTACGCAACTGATATTCAATTTATGGAACCCGAAATGATGAAAGGCAAAGTCGACCTCGGCGTAATTTGAAATCAGAACGTAGCGGCAGACGAAATACTGCTAAGGATTACGCCCGGCGTGCTAACGACTCTGCCAGCTCGCCGCCTTAATAATAATAATAAATGCCCGGATGCAGTACCTGGCAGTGGCCCTCGTAACGCTTGATTTGAACTGATGTGAACTGGCAGATGTCATTACGATGAAGATTTAATAACCGAGAAAGACAAGTAGGTAGGCAGGCAGGCTTCCGGGCTGGCAGCTCGGTATCCTGTGTTGATAAAAACCAAGCTATATATGTAGATGCATGTTCATAAGGTGGCTTAGGTTCGCAACGTATTCTCGATAAAAATTTAATAATTGCTGGTTTAATAACTTATATAGGTATATATTGTGTATTACATATTTTGTTACTGTTTTACGTGGTGAGGATGGTGTGTGGTGAGCGAATTAGATTTCAGGAACAAATGTCTAAATTTATATTTTTCAAAATTTAATTGTTTCGAGACGAGCGAATAAAACGCTGGAAATCCAACGGATCTTTATATATATATATATATATATATATATATATTGTGTTCGTTTCTTTTTAATATTTCCTTGACTTAATGACTGTATTGTATATTTTGATATTGTGTGTGTAATCGATTTCTGGAACGGGCGTTTCAACTTAATTTCACAGACATTTTGGCGCTTAATATCTAATAGATAATTGTTTGTGGTTTTTAGTGGATGTGAATTTTTTCTGAATTCTTTAATATATATATTCTTTAATATACATATACATTTTTAATACACACACACACACACACACATACTTACACACACACACACACAAACACAC
>NC_069000.1:5357131-5359394 GCF_001194135.2 Octopus bimaculoides
ACAAACACACACATTTCGCAAACGTTATTGCAATATTTATTTCAATATTTCATTAGAAGATTATATGATACTGGTTAATAAATATGATACTGGTTAATAAATTTCAAACTATATGAAATACACATAGACACAAACGTGTTTACTTTCTCAGAGAAAAGCAATCAAAATAGTCAAAGAAATATGCATGTATACATACATGTGTGCTGGCTAACATGAATATCCATACACATAGAATTATAATACAAAGAATTATTCAACGAGGAATGATTGTGTGAGATATTTCTTTTCTGAGTGAATGGTATAAATAGTATCCTTTCGCCGACGAAACACAAAATGTAAAATCAAGGAAATACATACTTTTCGCAACAAGATATATGCAAAGGATGAACACATATCACAACATAATGTATTCAAAATCAAAAACGATAAGCATTTCTTGTAATTGTGACTTTCTTTAAAAAAAACGGTTGAAATGGCTGGAATGCAATTTCATGAAGTCTTTAACAATAAATACATGTACCTATGGAAAAATAAATGAATACATAGAAAAACATGGGCATGATAGAGTGCTTAAAGTATAAACAATGGATGAAAGCGTATGATTATGATAACAATGATCATGAGATAAAGCCAAAATAGCTATCATGCTAATTTGATTGCTCGAAGTGTTAAATAGATTGCTCCGAAGCGAATTTGAATGCTCGTAAAGAGACTTTCTCGTATTCCGATTAATTTCAATGCTCTCAACGGGAATTATAATTTGAATGATGCAAATGCTAAATTCTTTGACCGAAGTGCGAAATTGAATGATCGAAAAACGAATTTGAATGACTAACTTCATGTCGGTAATTTTTTTTTCGCGACTCTGAATGAACCGCATATCAAATTGAATGACAAACGTACGAAAATGAATGCAAAAACCTATTTGTGGTGGTTTCTTGTTTCTACTTTTTGGTTTTGATATGTTTGACATAGAAAGATAAATGAATTGTTGCACTGTTCAATTTGACGAGCGTAAAAGAATGAAACAGGGATTAGTTATTAAATACCATGCATCGGCACTTTATACGGAAAATATCTGGATAACGCTTTTGTCCGTATGAGGAGAAAAACAGTTGGTAATTTGCAAATCCAGTAAGAATTATTATTAACAGACATATAACCATTTCAAATTAATGCGACACTCGTTGGAGTCTGTATATAAATGTATATATATATATATATATATATATAGATAGATAGATAGATAGATAGATAGATAGATAGATAGATAGATAGATAGATAGATAGATAGATAGATAAATAGATAGATAGATAGATAGATAGATAGGCTCAGGTGTGGCTGTGTAGGTTCAGCCAGCAGCTTATGGTCTGGTGTTGCAGGCATCAAAATGAAGCTAAGCCTCTGTTAAAAAATGTGAGCATAAAATTTCGCCCTGCCAACACAGTTAGCGTGCCTGGTGTCTCCCTTCTGCTAGCCACATCTTCATAGTTTCTGTTGCAACCTCTCGTGTCACGTTTTCCATTCGTGATGAAGTCTGCATTTTGATACACCGTAACGAAACATCATGATACGGACAACACATTTCAAATATTCAAATGGCTTCCAGGTCGCTAACTTGTCTCAACTACAAATTTAATCATTACGCTCTCTAACGGCGTTGACTCTTTAAGAATACACCAAGATTTTCCTGAAAAAGTAGTCATAAACTATCAGCAAATTAAGCCCGAGCACCCTGTATATATAGGCATCACTGATGCATATATATATATGTCTATATATATGTCAAACATGTTCCCGTGATAAAACAGGTTTCATCAAAGGAACTTGCAGCACCTAAATCAATTACGTGAATGATGGAAACGACATTACAAAACGAGAAATTCTCAGAACACTACTGTCCCTGAAACAGTGGTACGTATTCGAAACGATTACTTCTACGCACACAAGACACATGCCTAAACATGATTATATACGTGTGTGCGCGTGCACGGGGTTTTGTGTGTATGTGTGCGAATCAGTTGCATGTCATTGAAATACTGAAATATTCTATCACCGTATAAACAGTAATATATAATATGGCATTGTCATATATCTGTCAAATTTATACACGTTATATTAACCATTGCTGTTACTGTCTGATATCAACCGTCTGGCATATTGATCATATGTATTTATATATACATATCTATATATATATATATGTGTGTGTGTGTGTATGTATGAGTATATGTATATATATATATATATATATATATATAT
>NC_069000.1:5359667-5362056 GCF_001194135.2 Octopus bimaculoides
TGTGTGCATATATATGCATATATGCGCTTCAGAAGAAAGCATTATTTGATTATAGAGAGGAAGACGGAATTAAATAAGCGACAAGCGAACTCGAGATTATGTAACCAAATTCATTAGCTTATGGCTTTTTTTATTTCCTGTAAAATACAGTGCACTCAGTGCTGAGTGTTTATTTATCACCGTATAGCTTCCTTGTATCTAAGAATGTATATAGGTATATATATCTCTATATCTCTGTAGGTGCATACACAGAGAAATATATAATAATATTTGCTTCTTGCTGAATTATGATAAATATAACAGAAGAATTACTCGATGCTGTTTGAAGATTTCGCTTTCATTTTCCTTTTACAAGAAATTTGATGACAGTAACTTCGAAATTATGGACTGATCGGGTTCGACGAACTATAACCGCTCTATAATAAAGATATAAGGATATAAATACATACATAAAACATGCATGCATACATACAAGTTCAGGTTTATGACTGTAATCGTTGGGACACAGGGATATTTAACACACTGCTTAAATACTAATCTGCAGAAATTTTTGATAAATTCCAACTATAAACACATATATATGTATGTAAACGGATTACCAAATAAAGATGCACAACATTTTTGAAGTTCCAGTGAAGCGATATGGTAATAAACAAACACTGTAGTATGAATGCATTCTTTCCCATAGTAGAAACACTTCTAAGGTAACGAAGTTCATCATGTGTATTGTTTCCCTTGTCATTTATTTAATTTCATATATATATATATATATATACGTAGACGTATCTGCAATTATATATATTAATTTATGTGTATATAGGTATCGCTATATACAAAAACATCTGGGCATGTACACCCAGTGACGCGCACATGATTACATGCACACGTGAATCCACGCATACGTACATGCATACAGACACACACACGCACACAGAAAGACAGACACACTCAAACACAAACACACAGATTTGCATAATACATCTTGACTCCACTGAACTTACAAACCTCAAAGAGACTTAGAAACATAAGATCTTTGATGACGCCTTTTACGTCTGGAAAGGAACGCAGAATATTTCAATTGAGATTTTTGCATTCCAGTTCATTTTTAATTTTTTTTAACTCGTTTTAATTTGAAGTTTTAGGAGACAATCGGATTGATGAAATATTTTTCAGGTTCAGAAACAATATCTAACAATACTTTATTACGCATTGCGCTCGTTTAATTTTGTAAATATAACATTTGCTTTCAATCTTGACGAAAGGCCAGTAATTTCAGCTCGGAGCACTATTTCACTGGTATTTACTTTATTGTGTCCCATGTGATAAAAGCCAAAGTCGACCTCAGCGGAATTTGATCTCAGACAGACAAAATGACGCTAACCATTTTGTTTGGTTTGCTAACAATTCTGCCAGCTAACCGCCTTTAATACTACTACTACTACTACTACTACTACTACTACTACTACTACTACTACTACTACTACTACTACTGCTGCTAATAATAATAATAATAATAATAATAACAACAAAAACAGCAATAATAACAATGAAAATAATACGTTCACTAGATAACAATGGCACTCTTTTAATTTTGAATTAATAAATAATAATAATAATAATAATAATAATAATAATAATAATAATAATAATAATAATCTTTTCTTCTATAGGCACAAGAACTGAAATTTGGGGAAGGGATTAAGTCGATTACATCGACCTCAGAACTCAACTGGTACTTATTTCATCCACTCCGAAAATCTGCTCACGATTCTCCCAGTTTGTCGACGTTTATAATAATAATGATAATAACGATTCCAAATTGTGGCCCAAGGTCAGCAATTTCGGTAGAGTTGGGGGCTAGTCTGTTACATCGATCAAAGAAATCAACTTCTACTTATTTCATCGTTCCCTACATGACGAATGGGTGAGTTGTATTCAACGGCATTTCAATATATCAAATATAACAATATGCACCCGGTGAAAGCTAGAATAACCTCGGTCTTTGTATAAATTTACTAAAGTGGATTCCACACCAGAATATCTGATATATGATAATTGCACAGAAATGTTTACATTAAATTATACACAACTCATGTGTTTTACTTTTTTTTATCTGGCAAAAAATAATAAATAAATAAATTAAGTGAAATAGGTTTTCGAATCGTAAGTTGGACAACGCTATATCTTTCTTCATTTTTGATTTTCCTTTTTATGAAGATTCTCAAAAATTATGGGATGCAAAACAATGAAAGTGAATGGCATGTAAGCATTCCTCAAAGTGCACAAAAAAGATTTTCTCCATGAATGTATGTATGAGGAAATTTTGATTCTGTAATTGTGGGCTTCCATAAAAAAATATGTATATATATATATATATATATATATATAT
>NC_069000.1:5362455-5362994 GCF_001194135.2 Octopus bimaculoides
ATATATATATATATATACACATATATATATGGGCTGCCATTAAAAGAGGTGATTGGTTTCATAAGATTTATGCCATAACATAAATCAGTAATGTAGATTCCTCTTTCTCACCCTGTCTCTCTCTCTCTCTCTCCCTACCTTACTCTCTCTCTCTCTCTCTCACTCCCTATTTCACTCTCACTCCCTCTCTACCTATCTATTTATCTATCTATCGATCGATCTCTACATCTGTATGTCCTACAATCAATCTAACTACCTATATATGAATATCGATAACGATACATGTGTGCGTCTATGTTTAAGTGTAGCCAAGGTTGACAAATATATATATATATATATATGCATATATATACATGAATATATATGTATATAGCTTACACATACATACATATATTTTATATACATACATATATATGTATGTATGTGTGTCTGTCTATATGTATGTAAGTATGTATGCATGTAAGTGTGTATGTATGTCGCATAAGCATGAAAATATACATTATGTATATATATATATATATATATATATATATATATAT
>NC_069000.1:5364693-5365413 GCF_001194135.2 Octopus bimaculoides
ATATATATATATATATATATACACATATATATAAATACATACATGCATACATAAGTGAATATATTCATCTATATGTGTTTGTAGAGCGAGATAGGGGGGAAATCAGATAGACAAAGCGAATGAAAGGGAGAGAAATACATACATATTAAATGTTCTCCTAACAATTGGCGATGCAGTAATATGAGATGATGGCGGGTATATTTTATATATCGTATATTTATTACTTTGTCTACATTGATGTATTAGAGTTAAAATGTTACTTATCTACATGCCTGTTACCTTACAAACTATTTTAACAACATTGTCAGTCAAAGAGGAATAAATGTCAAAATATAGCATTTCCGTGTTCTTTTATCATAGCGTTCTGTTGTTTTTACCATCAATGGAAATATTAAAGCTCTTCTGTCAGAAATAGCTCTGAACTACGTTTGAAATCTTTCATCTTATGTCACAGAAACACTCCAAGATCATATATATATATATATATATTTATAAGTATATATATTTATAAGTATATATGTACATGCATTTGTATATATGTATGTATGTATGTATATATGTATGAATGTACGTACGTATTCATATCTGAGTGCGGGTCTCTGAACGCGTGTATTTGCACGTTTCTATGCATATGTTGTATGTTTTTGTATGTACAGATATTTATACGAATATATATATATGTATATATATATATATATATATATATATATATATATATAT
>NC_069000.1:5367852-5368894 GCF_001194135.2 Octopus bimaculoides
TATATATGTCTCCTTGTATTATATGTGCTTGTGAATGTGAAGACTTATGTATGTATGTATGCATGTATGTATGTATTTATATACGTATGAGGGTGTCCGCTTGTTCGTTTTAGGTGCAAGTATTGACAAATAGTGGATAGACAGATCGTGGGAAAGCGAAAAAAACTAATGAAACGAAAGAATAAAAAAGCCATTGTACTCGTCATGACAGAGTTTTGTATCTCTACACAGGAAGTGCAGTTGTCAAAAGTCGTTTTCGAAAACTTTTATTTACAGATAGTTTTTCAGTTTGATTGTATAATATCTTTAGAAGATACCATTTCAGAAGGATTTTTCCGGTTGTATGCGTGAGAGAGTCAATCTGCGTCTCTGTCGCTCTGTCTGGGTCACACTGTTGCTTGTATGTACCGGATCGTATATAAGACATGTTACACATGTACCTCGTCACACAACCTCTGACCTGTGATATTCGTGCACACAATCTTCTGTTTGTCGGCGGGTAGATCCGTTTTGAAATTTTACACCTATATTACCACCACCACCACCACCAACAGCAACAACAACAACGACGACGACGACGACGACGATGCCGACGACGACACTGTCAGCGACATCATTGTCGTCGTCTTCGTTTTCAATGTTATCCTTGTCATCGTCATTGTTGTCGTCACCACCATCATTACCATTATTATCGTGATCATTAACATCATCATCATCATCATCATCATCATCATCATCATCATCATCATCATCATCACCCTCTTCATCATCATCATCATCATCATCACCCTCTTCATCATCATCCTCTTTATCGTTATCACCAGTCATATTCACTTGTCTGCAATAGTATAAGGGTGAGTTTGTGTGTCTGAGGCCGTATGTTTGTGGCAGAGTGCGTGTGTGAGTGTTTGTGTATGTTTGTGTGTGAGTGAGTCTGTGTGTGTTTAGCTATGGATGAATGCATTGCATGCGCGTATGAATATATATTTACACACACACACACACACACACACACACACACACACACACACACACACACACA
>NC_069000.1:5368904-5370958 GCF_001194135.2 Octopus bimaculoides
AGATAGATAGATAGATAGATAGATAGATAGATAGATAGATAGATAGATAGATAGATATATAGATAGATAGATAGGCAGAGGGATTGTGAAAGCCAGAGACGGTGTAATCGACAATTAGGCTGTGTAGGAGAGAACTAGAAAGTGAGTCATACTTTCACCAATGTCTCTCCAAATATTATTATGTTCATGGTAATTCTAGCAACAAAGAATAAGCTATAAAGAACAGCATTTTAAGTGGAGTAAATAGTTTCAATATATTTATTATAATTCTAGAAACAACAGTGAAAATATAAATAAAAATGCAGGTACATTGAACCGTATCTTACTTCCGGTAAATCCTATCCGATACCGGTATACTACTTCCCGTCTGGCGATGTTACAAAGAGATCGTGCGGTGGAATAATCGACGTTTAGAAGGTTTTTGTTATAATTTTGGCTTGTGTATTTTGATTTTTTTTTAAAGTTGAAGCAAGACGAAGCACCGTTATTTTGTAATAAATGTAGTAATTCTGTTATTATTAATAAAACTCACCATGAATATCTAAGTCCGCATAATACCTTCCTTCCGGGATGTCGACAAAACGCGAAGCTGTTGGCAGTTTTTGTTGTAGAGTTTTGCGTTGAGCAAGTACTCACGTGCGAAATTGGGTTATATACAATTTTGAAACAACATACACACAAATGCACACTGGCAATTATACATACGTGTGTATATACATATGTATGCAAATGTACATACGTGATTGTATACATGTTATGTATACAATTATAGATACGTGTATGATTGTATGTGAGTGTGTATACAAACATACAGTGTGTATATATATATATATATATATAAGGATAAGATCGTTATTTAATAATACCGAACCTATCAGGTGGCCAGCATGGGAATAAAAGCCTCAGAAGTAATAATTATTATAAAAATTATAATTGCCTTCGAAACGCGGAGTGAATGGAACAGGGACAACTGACGAAGGGTTATACACTTTATGTTGCATGTCTCGTTGGTCGCTTTTTTTTTCGTTGTTCGAAAATAGTTCGTTTTCTGTTTCCGTCTTTGTTTTTGTTTCTCATTGTGTTTAACATTTTTTGTGATGTCCTGTACCCAGATATGCATGTACGTATACATACAGATGTAGGTATGTACATATATGTATGGATATATGCATATTTTTATATATTATTTATATTATATATATATAAGTACAGACCACACCTTAATATACAAACTTGACTAGCTGATCCTTACACATTCCTATTTCAACAATTATACTGAGGCGTTAGTTGTCCCCCTTGCCACCTGTTGACTCCATATATGTATGTATGTATGTATGTATGCATGTATGTATGTATTCGACTGGCATACGTCTTCGCGACTTCTGAATTAACGAAATATCGAAAGTACAAAGATGCAAATGATATTAAGACCACAGGTAACAATCAACAGAATACATTATATTTTACACAATATGAAATAACAACACAAGATAACATAATAAAACACGCCATAACATCACATATAATACTTTAATAAAATATAATTTAGAAAATGTTGGGGAAAAAAATTCATCACACACAATTCGGTATATTTTTCGTTATTATAATATTCTGGGAAAATGAGAACAATTTGCTGATAACTTCGTCATTATATCTTCATGTAATTCTTGTCTCGTTGATCTAAAATTCTTTTTATTACTCTGAATTCCTTTCCTAACATGGGAAAGCTTTCCTTTTCCTTTTCACTTTCTTCTGTCCTACGTAAAAAAAAAAAAATATTTGTATTATTATTATTATTATTAGTAGTAGCAGTAGTAATAGTAGTAGTAGTAGTAGTAGTAGTAGTAGTATAGTAGTAGTAGTAGTAGTAGTAGTAGTAGTAGTAGTAGTAGTAATAGTGTTTCTTCTATTATTAACATTATTATTATTAGTTTTGTTAGTATTAATATTGTTGTTGTTGCTGTTAGGTAATTTTCGCTGGAAACACTTCGTGCATCGCTGCATAGTCTAATAATACTACACACGTACACACACACACACACACACACACACAC
>NC_069000.1:5371058-5373512 GCF_001194135.2 Octopus bimaculoides
TGATATCTAACCTTTTTGTAGCTGTTTCGCTGTTGTTTAGACTCAAGTTAACCTCAACTGAAAACATCCATGACGTCACTCCTACCATTTGTACCGAAAGGCAGTCTTCCTCATGGATCTCATTATCTAATTACCCTTTCCTCATTTAAGTCTCCATTATCTCATGTATCTTTCACAATTCGGTCTCATTTGAAAAGGACTTAACTTCTCTTTCGAGAAACTTTATCGACCAGGTACAATCTTCCGTTTGTATCGAAAGGCAGTTTATATCACGGATCTCATTATCTAATTAGACCTTCCTCATTTAGAACGACATTATCTAATGTATCTTTCCTACTTCGGCTTGATATAAAAAGGACTTAACTTCACTTTCTAGAAGCTTTATCAACCAGGTAAAATCTTCCGTCGTTGGTTGGTCATTATTTCGAACGGTGAGTGTATAAAATCACATTAGATAGTGTATAGCAATGAATGTTTTACTGGCTTACTACACTATACATCTCATTAATTGTACACTTCCAAAGTATGTTTGAAATTCTGATAATTACTAAAGATCAAAAGGGCACAATCTAGTTAAGAGAAGCTGGGAGAAATTACTTGATATTGTGATTTATCTTCGAAACTATCATAGGCTTACCACCCACTTATACATACACGAAATCCAATAACATTAACGCTACTCCTATTTATTCTGTAGATAGAATACACTTCATAATAGCCAACATTAATATCGTTGTAAGAGTATAAAAGTTCTCTCATTAAGATAATTCTTTATTCTTCGTGTTGTTGCCGTCTCTAATTCTATGTAGATGTTGTAGGTCAGACATTCGTAGAAAAGAGAGCTAGTTATTGTCACTTTATCTCAGCTTTTCCAAATAACCTACTTTCAACCAAGTAATTATTTTCCCCGGTGTATGACTGGTATATATATATATATATATATATATATATATATATATATATATATCAAAGATTTATAGATATGGAGAATATCAATAATGCAGCACTGAACGAAGCAGCATCTGCTAGTTGTCGCAAAAGCAATGCTCAAAGACCCTCCGTTCATCAATACACCGAACCATCTTCTTCGCCCACTACTCCTGGGAGGGTGGTAGTGGTGGTACAGTCCTCAGGTACCTCCTTTGTAGTGTCCTATCAGAAGCAACCGTCATTAGATTCCCCAGCTGTGTTTCCAAGTATGAATAAATGAAACTACGTATATAGTCCATACATTTCATTTTTGGTTTGTCCCTAGGTCTCCTGCTCGAAAGAAAGGGTAAAATATTTTGACATCTAAACTTATGTCTAAGATGTCTAAACTTCAGACATCTTAACTTATAAAAGTTATTTTGAAAAATATCAGCATATCCACCTAGATACGAAATAATCTCAGTGAATATGATCATCGGTTTCTTTATTCTAGTGCGAAAAACCTGCAGGTAAATGACAGTAACAGCAACAAAAGACAAAAGACGGTCGCATACATGTATAAATACACACACGCACACATACATATATACATATATTTATAGTAAAGATTATTTGCCAACATAACGTGGCAGTCCTGGTTAGGACAAATGCTATTGCTATTTAACCCCAGGAAACATCTCTCCAGCTGGCTAAACGACACTCTATCTCTGTTCATATATTTTCCAACAAGGGAGTTTAGCATCCCCATTCAAAACATAGTGGCTGAATGGGGATTGGTTCAACTGAAACCCTTCTAGATTGTGCTCCAGCATGTCCCCTGCCCTGCTCAATGACTGAAAGAAATAAAAGATAAATGATTAAGATATGTATCTCGCTGTTTGCTTTCACGGAGGCCAAACTAATAATATGTCAAAGTACATGACATAGCGATTCAATAATAAGACAAGAAATGAATTAAATAACAGCCAGGTTCAGATCAAAATAATTCACTCGGGTCGATACATTCAACTAGAGACATTTGAAACTGGTGTCCAAAGAATGGCCGCAATCCTACGACTGAAAACAACACAGTAATATTAAAATATATAATTTATTTTCTGTAGCCTTTCAGACACCATAATCATTCCAGCATAACCAAAGGCATGCCATGTATATCATTCCTAGTTTCATTCGAATGTTTAGTTTACTGCGTCACAATTGTTACTTTAATCCAAGCCATGCTTGACGCTGTCTTTTATTCCACTTTGGTCAATAAAATCGACACCAGTTTTATAGTTGTTCCTAATATATTGATTACAGGCGTTTTTCCATACAAACTTTGCTCTGTATGTGTGGTGAATAAAAGTAGAGTTTATGATTGTCACTGGACACTACACTACGCCGTTGGTGTTGTGATTTGAATTGTTAATGGCTGACATGTTAGTATCTAGCGTTTCTACATCTATACATCGACCTACTCACGTATAGTAGGATAGCAGGATATGCAACGATAGACATATATATATATATATATATATACATATA
>NC_069000.1:5373795-5376158 GCF_001194135.2 Octopus bimaculoides
TATATATATATATATATATATATATATATATATATATGTATGTATGTATGTATATGTATATTATGTGTGTGAGTGTTTGTCTATATACAGGTAGCGAATGAGAAATAAAGAGAGAGAGAGAGAATGTCTGTGAGAGAGACAGACAGAGAAAGAAAGTTAGTGTGAGAGTGAGAGGGGGCGGAATTTGCTAGTTTATACAGTGCCAGAAAGGAGACTCAATGCTATATGAACTGAAAATGTCTTTGTTTGCAAGGGTAACAGATGAGACCGGAAATACATAAATTTGAAAGAGTAACCATCAACACAAAGAGCAAGGGAGAGAAAGTGACTGAGCGTGTATGTATAAATGTATAAATGTAAAAAGAGAGGCTGGTTAACATCGGTTGAGAGAAAATGCCTTGGTCCAGATAATCTGCCGATAGTTTACTGGTTCGTATTCTGCCAAAAGGTTTTAACCCACTAGCCCCCTTTCAAGTTTTTTCGCTCTCGACTTGCGGTTAACCGGGTTGGTACTATTGTCATGTTATCCCTGGCTGACCAGACCAATACCCAAAGTGTTTCATCCATGGCCCTCAACCACGGCCGTTGCATAATTAGTTTCTCAAATTAATTACTCGTAGAGACACCGTATCTTGTTTTGCAACCATAATCTACTAACAAGTGTATTAAATGTTTGTCAGTCAATTAGTGTGTCATACGTTTGTGTTTGCAGGGCGTTACAATTAGTTTTGAGACGAGATAATGGTAATTAAACCTACATCATCCAATACGTCATTCCTTTTTCAAGAAAATAAGTTGTAAATTCAGAGTTATTTGGTTTTCATATTTACGTGGTCGAGCGATCACATAGTGAATCCCCAAGCTAAGTACTGTTAATTGCTGTAAGTGATGGACGTTTCGGATGAGGGAGTTGTTGCTGTATGTCCATGTGACCTGAGACCGAGCAAGCAAATCTATTGAATTCTGACGGAAAGGTTAATGTTGATATTTAGCATCGATTAGTCCTGAACGTGTTGGCAAATTCAAGCAAATATTACAGTCGTGACCATTACGTCTATTTAGAATTTCTCTAAAGTATGACATAACGTTAATTGAAATCAGACTCGATCTTATGTAAAGTCACAGTTGCAAACACAATAACAAATACCATTTATAACTGTAGCGGTAGGTAATGATTTGGGGCGAGGAGGATAGTCAGTTACACCGACCCCAGTTCTTGACTTGCCCTTATTTTATCGTTCCCGAAAGGTAAAGTCGATCTCGACGGAATTTGAATTCAGAAGGGTAAAGAACCGGAAGGAAAGCTGTTAAACATTTTGTTCGGCATGGTAACGTTTCTGACAGAACCCTGCCTTTAGCGACATGCAATAATGGCAAAATCTCCTGGTGATACAACCATTGCCATCGTTAATACAATACATTATTTATGAAAAATTACTCCAAGGCCCTATAATATTATCCAACGTTGACACTGTTCCATCAAAGTGATTCGATTCCAGGGAGATTTATCCGCCATTTCTAACACGTTATACGACGAAGTTGCCGATATCTCGTTGGTTAGCAGAGTGCATAATATATTAGTCTCCTTCGGCAAACATACATTTGTTGATAGAAATAACTGAAAAATCCCAAGTGCCGATTAGCTGGCCTGCAATTACTGCCTTGGGCACACAATAATAAGTGATTAAGTTATCGGAGAGCTGTTGCTAAATGCGGTTTGTCTCGTACATTCGGTGGTGTGTATCAGTCTCTGGATGTGTCGCAATCACTCTCTTTCAGGGAGTGAAAAGGAACGAGAAAGCGATAGATCAAATTCAAGCATTTCTTAGTTATTTATTGATTGGAGATTTCAAAGCTACAGTTGACCTTGGTGGGATATGAACGCAAACCGCTAGAAACTGGACTGAATGTTGCAGTTGGATTCTGTGCCACGTTCAAATGGCACTGCCGTTCGCCAACTCGAACGTTGGCCAATACTGTTAAATGAGAAAGCAATGCGATTTTGATTGATCGGGAAAAAAAAAAGAGCAAATATTAAATAAATTTCAAGAAACAAACGAACGAAAGTCACAGTATTCATTCGAGATGAATCACAATGAGTAGGGAAGATAATGTTAAAAATCATGAAATCCTCAAACTATCAGTAGCTCATTTTGTTATACTGACAGCATTGGCAAATATACAATGCTGGAAATGAGGAGTAGAGAGACAGCCGACAACTGATGAAGGGACGTTCTTGGTGTTACTTGTCCTGTTTCTATTTATTCTCTCGTTGTTTGCGTATTTACTTGTTTTTGTTTTCGTGCTTTATTCTGTTTACAGTTGGTGACGTCCTGTAGCCATGCATATATATATATATATAT
>NC_069000.1:5376596-5378625 GCF_001194135.2 Octopus bimaculoides
ATATATATATGTATATATATATATATATATATATATATATATATATATCTCACAACGGTCTTCATTCATAAAAGATGACAGCTGCTGCATCTGCTACAATGAATCTATGAATCTATCACAAGACTTTCTTTGTCTATTTGAACTGAGTTACACGACAAAGCAAGATAAATTATTTAATTGTTAATCTCAAAGCCGACTCACATAAAAGTCGCTGATTGGCAGATGTACATACAGAACAATTCTCTTCATTTTTCACTGGTATTATTTATCGGTTTGCGGCCATACTGGGGTCACAGATTTCACTTCCAAACATTTTTGTCAATAATTTCGAGGTTATGTCACTCTGTTATGGTAATGTTTTGATCTATATTTTAGCAAATTGCTAATTGCAGCATATGTGTCTATTTGTACACCAGACGTTTTATAGCGGCTACACAAAAACATAGACGGGGACATATAAATTATACATGAAAACACATCTATCTATCTATCTCTCTATCAATCTATCAATATAGTACTTTTGCCTATTTATCAAAATGTATTCTCCTCCTGCGTTCGCTATTTTATCCTCGTTCAGGTCTATACATTGTTGGTAAATTTTCCAGAGTTGTCTCCCTTTCTGAAAATTTCTATTAGTAATTTATATGAACCACAGCAAAATTATTAACATTTCATGCTTCCTTAATCCCTTTCTAATAGATAATGATATTAACTGAATCTCACTGTATAATTATTCCTGGTTACCTTGTTTATAAAATATGTTAGCACTGTGCTCTTTGCTCTATTCCTTCTCTAAAGAACTCTCTGTTTCTATTTTCGCATCTCAAACTATGTGTGAAAGCTTGAGGATCACGTTAGAGATATATTTCATGATTTCAGCAACACTACTGATGGAATCCGCATAAATATGGAATTTGTCCAAAATTTTCTCCCCTCTTTGCCGGTATAAACTATAAAAATATTTTTGTTCTTTCACAAACTTGTCCGCTTTCAAATATTTATTTCATAAATATCTTTATTTACTTATGAAAAGAAATATTAAAAAAAAAACCTAGATAATATCATTAAAGATTCTACTATTACCAGGCATATGAAGTTCCTAATTAGCTGAAGAGGTCAGAATCATATTGGAATATGTCTTATCAGTGTTTCTTTTTTTATTATTATTAAACACGAAAAACTGAAATTATTATCATAGATATTACTTTCACTTTTCCATTTTTGGGGGGAAACCACTTCCTGGCCAATGAATTTGTTAGCAAAAATCTACTTGAAAATATATCATAATCATTGCTCTCCTCCTCTCTCCCTTTCTCTCTCTTTCTCTCTTTTCTTTCCTCCCTTTTCATTTTTCTCTCGCAAGAGAGTTGAAATTTTCCATAGTTGAGGGCTGGATAAAAACCACATTTATTGCAATGCGATAATGGATTTCCATCTAGTAAGAATCGAAACTATCTTACGGATTTGTTACACAGAGTACTTAAATCTTGCTCGCTGATTCTTGGTTTAAAAGTTAGTGATATGATTGAAGGTTGTAATAAGAGATAAGATTACTACCTTCATTGAATTCTAGACAATATTTGCGCGATTTAGCTCAAGGATTACATTGAAATTTGTCGTCCATTTTTGAAGCAAATAGCGAAGCTTTTAAGGGGAAACATGTCCAGTTTATTTGTTCTGGAAGCGGCAAGATAATTGAGCTATAAAAGCAGGATCTGCAGGGAATCGTGACCAAAATACATTATTTAGAATTTTATTATTAGTCTGGTTGACGTTTTTCAGATGTGAAAAGAAATTAATCCATGGAGATTCAAGGCAAACTACAGTCATAAATGGAGTGTTAAGAGGTATTAGAAGAGTAAGGTTAATAAGAATAACAAATGGAAACAAAGCATATATGCATATATATATATATATGGATATATATGTATATATACATACAAACATACACAAACACATATTTATATATATATACATATATACATACATATATATACATACATATATATAAATATATATATATATATCT
>NC_069000.1:5381496-5382723 GCF_001194135.2 Octopus bimaculoides
CTGGGAACAGTGAGCAAAAATCTCGAGAAGTACGTGCAACAAATAGGGGCTGCAGTAAGGGTGGAGCACTTGCAGAAAACAGCACTGTTTGGAACCGCTCGAATACTCCGGAAGGTGCTCGAAAAATATGTTTAATCCATATATATATATATATATATATATATAGTTCCTGTATATTCGCCGAATGAAAACGTTTTTTTTCCCATGATTTCATAAGTCTATTCATCAAAGAAAAACCTCATTTGAAACAAGTGTAGTGAATGAACCAGTCACCACCTGTTGTTATTTGTTTTCATATTTATGTGTGTGTGTGTAAGTGTGTGCATCTATACTTACACATTTATTCATATACATATAAATACATGTATGTATGTATAGATTTAGATATATACATAGATACATAGATATCGATATAACACCGCATGTAGGATATACATATATCTATATACATGCATAATATCTATGAGGTATATAATATATGGGAATGTGTACGTATATGCCAGAGAGGAAGAGAGAGAGAGAAAAAGAACGGCTTTGTAAAATGTGTAGTATATAGATTACAGAAATTAATTACTAATGTAATAGAATGCTAAAATGCTACCTATTGTCTCCAACACACACACACACACACACACACACACACACACACACACGCATACACACACACACACACACAAATACACATACACACAGGCTCGCACGCACATGCACACACGGGTGCACACCATTTATAGAGAATACCGAAGATTATCACAACAGAATTCAGTAATATTTAATAACCGTTTAATCCATATTGTACACGATAGTAATAGTGGAAAGGTATATTTAATCATGATTCTTCGAGTATAATTGCACCGAATCTAACGTTTCCCTTACATTCGGTGCAGTTGGAGATATATTATTTAAGCAACATCTACGTTTTATGAATAGACGAATTCATAACATTGCCAGTTCAACTGCAAAAAGCGTTAAGTACATCTTATTATGTGAAATCGATGTTATCTCTAGTGCAAGTCAGTGTTTCGTTAAAACTTTCCTTGTATCTTCTCTCGACAGCTTGCCCCAAAATATATGTAATAAATATATGACGATAAAAATACTTCGCTCAAATACGTGTTCATAGATATGAGAGATTCATCATTGTATTGGAGTGCTAACTGGAAACACCAACTGTGCATACATACATAAATACATACATACATATATATATATATATATATATATATA
>NC_069000.1:5383383-5387082 GCF_001194135.2 Octopus bimaculoides
CATTCAAAATGTTTCTATTGTCATTGTCATATTTATGGTTAATCTCTGAGCAATATGGCGGACTTGATGTGACAAGATCAGCAGGTCACTGCACTAAAGTATATAGTGCGGAAATTACTTTGAGTTGCACTTTTCGATTCATCCTTAACCGAGTTCAATCTGCACCGACCTCGTCTTTGTAACAATAAGTTCATTTATGCCTAAACAATTCTGTTTACCTTCAACATCAAGTGTACCAGGCGCGGTCCCAGGAATTTTTGAAAGGGGGGGGGCACAAGGTTAGAAGTGAATACAATTCCAGGAGAAAAGGGCGAGATAACATTACTTAGAAGGGTGCACGTCTTTTCTTGAGGTGGGGGCACATGCCTTTCAGGCCAGTCCATGATCTTGGATCCACCCTTGTATACTATGTTGACCGTTCACTTAGTGGTTCTATGATCTTATATGTGATAAAATTCACTGAGGAAGACGAAATAAAATCGGGACAATTCAGCGCTGCTGTTGTTCAGTAAAATGTAAGTAACCCTGTCTAATTTTGGCACAATGCCAGAAATCTTGATGCGAGTTTGAAAGGGATTTCATCGACTCCGATGTGAAACTGGTACTTGGTTCATGCACAGCCAAAAGATAACAGGTCAGCTGGATATCGGGAAATTTGAACGCAGGACGTACAGCTACAAAAGAATGTCGCTAAACATTTTATATTCCAAAATGCCGCCGAATTTATGGTGACCGAATGAGTACCTCATTTCTATTCTGTGAGAATGAGCTCCAATCCCCTTAAAGTACACTTTAAGTTTAAGGAATTTACTATTAATTGATGTAGTGTCAATCGGAATTCTAAGATGGCTCATATCTGTTCCAATTCTTAGCTTTCCAAGCATAAATTTAACCTCCAATCATCGGCACCCTCTCAGCCGTAAAAAAGATCCTTGTGATTCGGATAACAATTATAGGCTGACGTCGAATGGAACAACAATTCTAGCTTCTTAATGAAACGGTGTGAGAGTAAACAAAGCTTCGTAAATACTGAATCCGAAAAATAGATATCTAATCAGATCTTCAAAGAATTTTTACAATAAGTACGTAATGAAATACTTCGATTTTATAATCAAGGAAATTCTACGCTTTCTAGGAAAAGGCCTTATGTGAAAAACATCCAGCTCCTTTAATTATTCTGCATAACTGGAATGGTCAATTCCAGCCTGGGGCGTTCGTTTTAATTTGACGGAAATCTGCAGCTGTCTGGAGACTCAGAAAACAGAAAGTCTCAAGAGACATAAGGTTCTTTGTTGACATCACGTATTTATTGCGAAATAATTCTGTTTACCAATACTAACTAATATTCAGGCTTGAAATATCAAATAATTCTTTCACGCCTGATGCAGCAAGTACTGGCAGGTGTTAACGATCTAATAAGAGATCACAATAATATAGAAACCTGTCTAAGAACTGTCTCGTTCTTGCTCATTAAATGAACATATTAGTAATATTGTAATGATATTTCTATTTAGCTGTTAAACACCCATGTAATAAATATGTTAATTATTTTTAGCAATTAGTGCGTGGTCACAGAGATTCCCTAATTGGAATCGTTAGTTCCCTCGTTACCATTTTGATTGTTCTTTATGATCATTGGATTGCTAATTGGTCACTCTATATTTCCTGTAATATAACTTTTAGACTTTAATAGGTTTACAAACACTACAAATATTTTCGAAGAATTTTCTAATACTGTCTTCACTTGAGATGTCTTAACCGATTCCGGTCTTTACAAAGATTCCGGTCTGTGTTCCAAAAGTAATGCTTGATTTTACTTTTATTCTTGACACCTTATTCTTGATACCTTTATTCAACAGACATGATGTAGTGGAGGCGCAATGGCCCAGTGGTTAGGGCAGAGGCCTCGCAGTCGTAGGATCGCAATTTCGATTCCCAGATCGGGCGTTGTTAGTATTTATTGAGCGAAAATACCTAAAGCTCCGGGAGGTGAGTGGTGGTAAACCTTGCTGTACTCTCTCACCACAACTTTTTCTTCCTGTTTCTGTTGTACCTGTATTTTAAAAGACCAGCCTTGTCAGACGCTGAATCTCCCTGAGAACTACGTTAAGGGTACACGTGTATGTGGAGTGCTCAGTCACTTGCACGTTAATTTTACGAGAAGGCTGTTCCGTTGATCGGATCAACTGGAACCCTCGTCGTTGTAATCGACGGAGTGCCACGATACTTGATGTATTTTTCTATGGGAATGAGGGACGACTTACACATCAGTAATTGACTATTTGAGTATATTTTTACTCACGTTCCACAGTCACCTGCCCCTGCTACCATCTGTTTAATCTACTTCTAATGTTCAGAAATTGAATATCAGACATGTTTATGTTAATAGTATTTCTAGTGGTGCATATCCATTGAGTCTCAATTTGTTACGCTCCAGTTCATTGCTACGACATTGAGAATTACAAACTACCACTATGTTAATGGAATCGCTTTACATTGGCATAAATTTGCGGCACACTGGTACGTCATTCCAAACAGATTGAAGAACACTGAATTAGCACTTAACACTTTTTTACTCTGCGAAAATATTTTTTCTATTTTCTCTGAAAAACCTTTCACAAACATTGTTTTGCTCTTATCCCAAACTCAAATACAAACAGAAATAAGAATTAGACAGTAACTGCATAATTTGTCCCTCATAGACTACAAATAATTTGTCCCAATTACCAGCACACTTCCTCATCACTTTTCTAATTGTATGCGTTTCATTCAAAGTATGTTTCCATGTGTTCACTAACACTGATAGCAAGGGATAGAAAATTCCTACTTACAAAGTATTTACGCAGCTACAAAGTCCTGCTCCTAATTATGCGAGTACATTTATTACTTAAGTCTAAAATTATGGCAAGATCAACTTCTTTTGTGGTTAGGGTAAAATTAAACTGAAGAAAAAATGCCTGAACATAGAGCAACGTAATTGATTTATTCGTTCCGCCACAAGCAAGTGAAAAAGAAAGGAAGCCATCTTGTGCTGATGGCGTAAATCATTATCCATTCCTAGCATACACATATGCAGATATGGCAGTGTAATAAATTTTGCTTCACTGTCATCTGGTTTCCTCTTTATTCCTTTGGCTGAACGTCACCTCGTGCAAGTGTTTTCTACTAGATTCCCGTGATCGACCAATATTGTGTGAAGGTGTATGTTAGACGTACAATGTGTAGAAGACCGATATATATATATATAGCTATATACATGCATACATACATACATACATACATACATACATATATACATACATACATATATGTGGTACGGAATAAAAGTAGCTAGAACCCTACAGAGGGACGGAACAAAAATCTAGACAGATTTTGTTATTGCATATCAACATTCCCTTACAATGAACTACCACAATCTAGACCCAAGTCCTGCACCAGTCGAAGTGAATGGGAGATCATCCACGAGTTAAAAAATAATAATGACATCATAATTAAGGAAGAGGATAAGGGGGAGTATTGTTTGTAATTATGGATACGGATATTGTGTTTATAGAGTGAAAGCACTCACAAGGCTTTAGTCGGCCCGAGGCTATAGTAGAGGGCAATTGTCCAAGGTGCCACGCAGTGGGACTGAACCCGGAACGATGTGGTTGGTAAGCAAGCTACTTACCACACAACGACTCCTGCGCCTATATATAT
>NC_069000.1:5387372-5390496 GCF_001194135.2 Octopus bimaculoides
ATATATATATATATATATACGACAGGTTTCTCTCAGCATCCGTCTACCAAATCCACTCAGGAGGCTTTGGTTGGCCCAAGGCTATACTAGAAGACACTTGCCCAAGGTAAGGTGACACGCAGTGGGATTGAACCCACAACTATAATGTTGAACAGCAAGCTTCTTACAGCACTGCTACATCTGCGCCTATATACATGCATACATAGATACATAGATACATGCATACACACACACAGACATATTTGAAAATGATTGAAAATGGCTTTTCAGATTATTTTTTCACTTTAATAATTAAATATTTATAAGTTTGTAGACTTATAAACCTCTAATTATTAAAGTGGGAAAATTATCTGAAAAGCCATTTTATTCATTTTCCTCAAATATATAATTCTGTATAAAAGATATTATTTTCCTTATTCTATTATATATAGGCGCAAGTGTGGCCAGGTGCCAGTGTGTCAGTGTGGTAAGAAGCTTCCTCCCAACCACATGGTTCCGGGTTCAGTCCCACTGTGTGGCAGCTTGGCCAAGTGTTTTCTACTATATATAGTTTCTATCCGGCCAAACTCTTGTGAGCGGATTTTATAGACGGAAACTGAAAGAAGCCCATCGTATATATAACAAATTTCTCTGAGTAAAATACCAAGGCTTTGGTAGACGTAAAACTGAAAAAATCCCGTCGTATACATATATATATATATATATATATATGAATTTTCGTATATGCCGAACACTGTCTGACAACCGGCTGTCTTTGGTTTAGTCTCTGTTACTTAGCGGTTCGAATATAGGATCCGATAGAAAAATATCATACTGACAACAAGAACTGAAGCCAATTTGTTCGACTGACACGACTAGGCACTGTTCAGGCATGGTGGCAATCCAATGACTACAGCATGTAGAATATTTAAAAAAAAAACATGATAGAATTGTCGCTAGATATTTGGGTCAGAAAGTAAAGTGGCTAGTTTATTACTGTATCGATTATGGAAAAAAATTCGATCGAAAATTTTACAACAGCGAAATTCGAAACTATAAACGAAATATTTGTAACTAAATATTGCAACATATATTTGTTCGATGCATTCGCGACTCTGTGAATCTGCGGTCACAGATCGGTCGGCTGCATATAACGAAATCTGTAAATCGCGGTCGGCATTTTGTCGACATTCGATCAATTCTCTCAGTCCACTAAACACATGCGAGAAATCAGTATTAAACTAATATTCATAGCTTCTTAGGAGATATTTTAGACAAGACATGAATCATCCTAGGTTTCACTCATTTACCTTTTAAATATAAATTATTCAATAAACAGATATTTTTTTTTGTCGATTTCTATAGAAGAGGGAAATTATAGAAAATTATGAAAATTTTCTCAAAAAGAAAAAAAAATCGAATTCAAAGATATTCATCTTTAATCTCTTCCAAAGTATTAAGTTGTTTAATGTTACACTTTTGTCTAGTCAGTGTAAAATCAATATTTGTATAAAATTCATTGAATTAATAAAAAAAAGAAAATATGCTACTAATATTATATTCATGAGATTTGTCTATGTTTTCACACTTTTTAGTTGGTGCGATATATTGGCTTTAAATATGGAAACAGCAGCAAAGAGAGACAGAAAGATAGAGAGAGAGCGAAAGAAAAACGAATTAACGAGGTGGTTTTTTTACCATATATATATGTGTGTGCGTGTGTGTGTGTGTGTGTGTGTGTGTGTGTACATGTATGCTTGTATACACACACATATACAATTGCATATGAATATACATATATTTCTATGTATATATTATATGTATATGTATGCAATAAGGCTCGTGTGCATGTATATATATGTATTAATGCATGCATATGTACATATATACATACATACTATATACATATATATGTGTGTGTGTGTGTGTGTGTGTGTGTGTGTGTGTCTGTGTACGAACACATACACATCATTACAAACACGTGTGTACATGTATACACATACAGATGTGTGTATGTGTGTGTGTGTGTGTGTGTGGATAGGTGGATGGCTGCATAAGATTTTTGCTGGAATTTAAAAAGTTTTATTGTAAACAAAAAGCAAATCGAATCGTTACTTGGCGTTAAGCATTACCGACTTTCAGCCGATCATTAAACAAATAAAACATTATAAAAATAATTACCGGCAGCTATAATTATCAATCAAAGCAACGATCGAACGCTTATTGGATGAAATTTGCTCATAGATTTAAAAGCAAGGTATCTGGTGAATGAATGATATAACTGTTAAAATATGTATAGACATTTTTTTTTTGTGAATTTCGAATGAGATAAAAACTATAAATAATAGCGTGTAAATGATGAGTAAGACAACTCTTTTGTATAGGAAGGAGTTGAAGGCAGCGGTGGGACTGAACCTCACAGCCCCGGGAAAGTAGAGTTCTCTCTCAGGACCAAAATTGACCATTTGTCCATTTTATAAGATTTATTTTTACAATCTAGTTGATGTCATAAGAAATTTTAAACTTCACTTGAATGGTGAATCTCGAATCGGATAGAGCTGTAAATAAAATGTAAATATTGGTTTAACCATAATTTTAGATCGAAAACGTCGAAGGCTACCGGACGAACTCAGACTCACATCTCCAGTATACATGATATAAACAAATACACGCTTTTTATTCAGCGCAACGGTCGTTTCGACCCACCTACATCTGTCCCATTGGAGTAGGATATTATGCATCCGGTTACCAAGGAGATCTCAGTATATCTGGTGAGATATTTCTTTACACCAAGCTCCTGAAGTAGGAGCCTCTGTTCCTCTGTTATTGTCACATCTCTCTAGGAGAGGGAAACTGACGATATTCGATGATGTAGACTAGTTCTTCTTTTGGAGTTTATGCTGTCCATGTTCAGAGCGTGTGAATGGATTTGTGCAAATGCTTTCCTCACTATCACAAAAATGGCCGGTTGTAGCCTTCGCATGAGTATGACTTTCGATCAGACGATGGCAATACTCAAACAGGAGTTTGCAGCCATCATGCACGCATGTATGTATGTATGTATGTATGTATGTGTATATACATACATATACCTATATATATATTTATTTACGTACATACATACATACACACACATGTATATATA
>NC_069000.1:5391233-5400746 GCF_001194135.2 Octopus bimaculoides
TAGCTATATTAAAACAAAGATTGGATTATGTAGTATCATGTTAATCCTTGTGCTACACAGGTTTCATCATAAGACCTGGAAATGTATTTGATGAATGTAAATATTGATATTATTAACAATCCTTTCTACATTGAATATTATTAATAATATAGATATCATGTATTCATTATAGAAATATGTGTGTGTGTGTGTGTGTGTGTGTGTGTGTTTGTTTGTGTGTGTGTTTGTGTGTGTGTGTGTGTGTGTGTGTTTGTGTGAACATGTAGGGCATGTCCCAAACTGTAGATCTTCAGGCACGCATGCATTATAATATGGTTAAACACTTGGAAATCTTGTGTATATACAATCAGTGGGATTTAATGGAGTATATAGAGATAAAGCTAGAAAAAAGACTGGAGAGGATGAATGGAGACAATAATATACAGAGTAAAAGAGGGAGACTTGTAAAAGAGAGAAGAAGATAATCGTTGAGAGAGAGTGGTATAGAAAGGACGCAAAGCATGTTTCGAATTTTGGCACAAGAAAACCAATTTAAATGAAAGGTTAAGTCGACTCCAGTGCTTTACTGGTACTTTATTTCATCGACCCTGAAAGGATGAAAGGCGAAGTCGACTTCGGCGGAAATTTGAACTCAGAACGTAAAGACGTACGAAATACCGTTAAACATTTTACACCACTGAAAACCACCATTTAGCTGTTATTTCTACATTTTCTGTCTCGGAACTTTCATGCATAGATAACTTCATTCAACTAGATTCTACATCGACCTGTAAATAAAATATAGTTTTATGTAGTGAATGTATACATCTTCAAGTTATTCTTTATCTCTTTATGAGCTACTGTAATAACATACACGCAGCCGCATCGACATCTTGTACTGACTATATATTTCCACTTCAGACTGAAGCATCTTAAAGTAGAGCGTCTTGCTCAAGGACGTGATGCACTGTCGGGAATCGAGCTCCCAGCCTTTCTGTGGTGAGTTGAATACACTAATCGCAAATCCACGCACATTCGCGATGTGTATCTATATGCATCTATATATATGTACACATAAGCATTAATATGGATGTCCGTATCAATGTGTTCACCCAGCCAGACCAAATTACTGCGTAGACGGACAGTCTTTCTTTCTACCAGTGTTAAAAATATCAGTTCTTTTGTAGGGCCATAAGTTCACAAAACTATCAACAGATTTTAAATATAGAAAATATTTGGCACAAAGTTTTCCTCTCTACTTCAAAAGTTTGTTTTACTAATTTTTTTCTTTAAAAGGTAGACAGACGATCTCTTTTTTGTACGTGTTTAGCATTGAACTAACTGTGAAATAATAGATAGAAAGATAGTTAGATAGATAGATAGATAGATAGATAGATAGATAGATAGATAGATAGATAGATAGATAGATAGATAGATAGATAGA
Source organism: Octopus bimaculoides (assembly GCF_001194135.2). Lineage (NCBI taxonomy): Eukaryota > Metazoa > Mollusca > Cephalopoda > Octopoda > Octopodidae > Octopus > Octopus bimaculoides. The sequence continues at coordinate 5,392,657 of NC_069000.1, forward strand.
TAGATTGGTTCAGAAGACGCATCTTCACCTGAACTGTATAAATGTGCACAAACACACACACGCACGCACGCGGACATACACACACATGCATATATACGCACATACAAATATGTACATGCGTATATATATATATATATATATATATATATATAAGTTATTTCACACTTTATCCAACAGGTGAGCGTGTATGGAAGTATATATACTTGTATATGAATTATGTAAGTGTATATCTGTATATAGCTAGGTAGATTGTTATATAGATAGATAGATAGATAGATAGATAGATAGATAGATAGATAGATAGATAGATAGATAGATAGATAGATAGATAGATGTGCGCCATTACTTAATGGATGTCTGAAACAACGTGTTCATGGAACCGTGTGACATTAATGGGAAGACAGAAAGTCTTTGTTTTTTGCGATGCTAAAATATCAGTTTTGAAGGGCCACAAGTTCAGAAAACGTTCAAGATATTTTAAATATAGCAAAATCTTTGCACAGAACATTTTTTGGTTTGTCTATATTTCTCCTTGAAAAGTATATATAACAAAAAAAATATATATTCTTTCTATAAATAATTGGCTTGTATTTTGTTTTGTCTTGTTGAGACAAACGAGTCATAAAATATTGTCACAACTATTGGACGTCACAACTGAATGCCTTTCTCTGTGTGCGTTCGTGTGTGTATGTTTACGTGTGCGCGTGTGCGTGCGTTAGTGTGTATATGTGTGTGATTGTGTGTGTTCGTGCGTATATATATATATATATATATATATATACACACACACACATATACGTATAAGCAGGGAACAAACCGGACCAAGGTTTCATACTGCGTCTGCATTTTCCGGTCGTTTAAGTTTCCTTGTTATAAAGTAAATAAGGATGTAGTTTGTAGCAGAGTAAGCGGTATATTCCATATAAATATTTCGGCGCAGGGTCAATATCTGCCATGCAGCAAATGTCTTCTCGTTGAAATTTCCCCGGAAGAAAATCACTATGTGTCGACACATCGAAATTAGTTCCCGTCTTCCATAATTTGATTTTTGCATTTTTATATTTAGCTTTAAATTTCTGTTAACGTAGTGAAATTTTTAAGATGGCAGCACAGCCTGTATGCAAGACGTTTTAGTATACATTTTTATTATGTATGTCATAATGTGGAGTATTTAGATGTCTTCTAAACGTACTCAGGAAATCTTTGATCGAAGGGTGTTTTTTTCTTTGCTAATATTTTCTCTCTGTCATATCCGTTTTGAAGACTGCTATATAATTTTATGTCTTTCAAAGCGAACATTGTTGCAGTATGGAATCAAAAATGTGAAGAATGTGTATCTATCATGTTTTTTTTTTTTTTTACTTTTTGCGTTCTTTGTTGTATTCTAATGTTTAATACAATACCTTCACTCATTTTACATATATTTACAATGTCGCAGGTTATGCAACAGCGTTGCTGAGTATAGAGACGTAATGTGTGAAAAACGACCATATCCGCCACCATTATCGCAAATGTTTCTTTCAAGTTTAAACACGGTTTTCTCTTCTGTTTTACTTCTTTCATTATCTCTTTCATCATATCATCTAATAAATATTGAGAAAACATTAACTTTAAAGCAACATCCGCCTAATAAGCTAAAAGTTCTCTTTACAATGGAGAGGGCATTTGTTGGCTTAAAAAAATCTATACGACTAACTAAACAGCAACAAGGCTACCAGTGAATCTAACAATCACAAAACGCTCTAACGAGAAAGCCGCTAGCCGATCAGTAAGACCTGCTAGAAATAGGAGCCAAACTTATAAACAATATCCCACATTCTGAAGAAAATGCAAAAGAATTTAGTTGGGTTAAACAGCTCCCATTGGTGAAGGGTGAGTTGATGGGAACGTTTTGGATCTATTTCATCAGGCGCGGCTGTGTGGTAAGAAGCTTGCTTCCAAATCACATGGTTCCGGGTTCATCCCCACTTGGGCAAGTGTCTTCTATTATAGCCTCGGACCGAACGTAGCCTAGTGAGTATATTTGGTAGACAGAGACTGAAAGAAGCACGTTGTGTAGACACACACACGCACACACACACACATATTGTCTTTGTGTCTGTGCTTGTCCCCCACCGTCGCTTGACATCCGCTGTTGGTGTGTTTATGTCTCCATATCGAAGCGGTTCGGCAGAAGAGACAGATAAAATAAATACTCGTCTCTCAAAGAATAAGACCTGAGATCGTTTCCTTCGACTAAAAATACCTTTAAGGCGGTGCTCCAGCATGGCCGGAGTCAAATCTCTGATATGAAAAGCTCAACATTGAATAATGTAGTCCAAAATATATTGCGCCTGAATGCTGTCTAATATAGTTCTAGATATACAAAAAAGAACGACGTGGTCAGAGGTGGGAGATCGATTTGGTTATAGGTTTAATTGATTAGAGTCGATTTCTGAAAAGCTAACAACAGCAACGACGTTAAAAGCAACAACAAATGCAATCACACATAATATCGATATTGTAGAAAACATTTTAAAATCTAAATATTGAAAGATAAAGAAGAATTGTTGATAGTGTTTTCCAACATGTCACAACTATGAAATCGATTAATCGATTAATCCAATGTGAAGATTATTGTTTATCATTAGTATTATTATTATTATTATTGTTCAGTAGTTTTATTTTTATAACTGCTTTCACTTCACTACCGAGCGCAGCTCTGTGCGCCTTGGGTATGTGCTGTGGTTTGCTGTGGTGCTCTTATGGCTACTGTATTGAAAGTGTTTTGCGTGGGATCTGTGCAGTGCCCAGTAGTGCAATTTTCTGTATGTTATATATATATATATATTATTATTATTATTATTATTATCATTATTATTATTATTATTATCATTATTATTATTATTATTATTATCATTATTATTATTATTATTATTATTATTATTATTATTATTATTATCATTATTGCCTTTGCACGGCTTCTAACGCTGGAGATGTACTACAGTGTCAGCTGTTCATTAGCAGTGAACTAAGGTAACACCCCTTATTTTTCGAGCCCCATCCAGAGTATTCGAGCGGTTCCAAGTAGTACTGTTTTCTGCAAGTGCTCCACCCTTATTGCAGCCCCTATTTGTTCCACGTACTTCTCGAGATTTTTGCTCACTGTTCCCAGGGCTCCGACAATTATTGGTACCACTGCTACCTTTTTCATCGACCACAACTGCTTAACCTCCCAAACTAACCTGTCATATCTCTCGACTTTTCTTTCTTCCTTATCGCATACCTTGTTGTCAGCTCTCCGCTTCTATGAGCTTTTCTTAAGTATTCTAAGATACACAAAAACGATGTTTTGTGACTACATAATTCAACTGTGATATGGTCTGCATTTTACGTATATGATTGCGTACGAGATTTCTCTCTGTACAATACATTCTTGTGAACCACCATTTACTGCCAGTTGCGTATATTTTTTCAAGAAATCTCTATGTTTTCTGCGGTCCTTCTACGTCACACGTTTTTCCGAGACTCCAGAAATGTTACAGGTTTGTTTATTTATTTGTCTGCATCGATTTTTAATCATTTCTACGACTCTTATAATTACATGGATTGTTTTTCCTTTCAAACTCTCCATCCTTGTTATCTTAATTAAAAATTTTTTTTTTTTTTAGATTTTTACATACAATAATATCTAATATTCTACACCTTTGTTTCAAATATGCGTTATCGTCTTTCGTCTGTCGGGACTTTTATTTCAATGATAAAGATACAGAAAGCTTTTTTAATAATATTATCATTGCTGTTTCCTAGTATGACTTAAATCTGAAATAGCATAGAGAAGTAATTATATACAACTAGAAAAAATAAATAAATAAAAGCTAATTTAGAGAAAGTTTGTTCCCAGCGGTGCTTCTACACCCCTGCCACGAACGAATTAGATTTTGCGATTTTTGGATCGTACTTCCAAGTTCATCTAACTTTTACCATGAACGATTCGACACACATTTATTGCATCAGTTTCTCAACTATCACTAAATATTCTTATGTACTTGTGTCTGTCTATGTATGCATATGAGACTATATGAGTATATGTGTGTGTGTGTGTGTGTGTGTGTGTGTGTGTGTGTGTGTGTATGTGTTTGAGTGTGTGTTTGTGTGTGTGTATTATGTATATAATTAGGATAAGTATATGTATATCTATCTATATCTATCTATGGGGGCGAGTGAGAGTGAGAGAGAAAGAGAGTGAGAGAGAAAGAGAGGAGGAGGGAAGAGGGAGTCAGTCCTTTGGTTAATATTTGAATGATGAATTTTCATAACTGATTATGGTATTTCATCCCCTCACTCTCTCATACTCTAAAACGTTTTCACTACTACTACTACTACTACTACTACTACTACTACTACTACTACTACTACTGATGAAAATACTACTACAACGACTATTACTACTACTACTAATATTATTACTAGTACCGTTCCTGCTGTTGCTGCAACTACTGCTGCTGCTACTGCTGCTACTGCTACTGCTGCTACTGCTGCTGCATTCACATAGGACTAGACTAGGCCAATCAATAGAGGACTCTAGCCGTTTATCGATAATCATCTATTCATTAAATCGATTAGGTTATTCACATCCAGCAATCTGTGAAGCGTGATGGGTTTAATGAATTTTTCACTGCTCACAGCAACCAATTCTTAAATCAAAGACTTTCGCCCTATGGCCAATCAATGACTTAATAGCAAACAAATATTGTTCTCTCCTGCTATGGCGTTACTTGCCTGTAGTGCGTCGCATCATTTATAGTCGATAACAATCGAACTTCGAGATTAAGTTGACTGCGTAAAATAACATCGAGTTGCGTGCATAGATAGATAGATAGAGAGAGAGAGAGAGAGAGAGACAGACAGACAGACAGACAGACAGACAGACAGACAGATAAATGGATAGATAGATAAATAGATAGATAGATAGTCTTTTTGCATTAATACTAATTAAACAGTGTCGACTGACAGTAACTGATGCTCTCAACATTTTTTTTTCGTTAGCTTGTGGTTATATCACCACTAACTCTGTGACTGATAGGTAATAACTGCTTCCCTGGTGTGGTCATATTAAGTCCGAAACACGCCAGCAGTTGTATCCCTTTCATGATTGAAATATTTCGAGAAAATGTTTGTTTATTAATATTACATTAGTAAAATCATTGAAAGGTTGTCTTTTTAGCGTCCCTTGACTTATATCTGTTGATACTATGCTAGCTATTAGATAAAAAGACGTTACTATACAGAGGCCAGTTGGAAGTATGTGTGTGGGTGGGTGTATGGGGGCGGGAATTGTCAGCCGTTATCATAGAGAATGTGACTAATGCGAATAACGAAATTCTAAGAACTTCAATGACACAAACGCACTAATAAATAGAAAGAGAAAAACCAATTTGATTTGGAGCGTACTTGAAATTGACAAACACAAGGTCAGTTGGTAACGGACCATCCCTTGCTAAGCGTGTTTACTTTAATAAAATCATAACCTAGACCTTTGAATAGTCGCGTGAATCTGTCAAAGTCTTCAATTCACGGTTCTACACTGGTCTGAAACAATCCAATTAAAGTGGACGACCTCGAGAGTAATTGAAGAATGTCACGAAATATTGACAAATGGTATGGCGTGACAAATTTCATCTTAAATGTGAATATATCTTGGTGCATCTAACATGCACAGTTGGATTCTATCAACAAATAATTGGTTTTTACCAGTTGGCTTTTAACTACAAATAAATTTTACCGCTAACTTTTCTTGCTTTCTATTGTCTCTGCTCAGTTACGCACACTTGCTTGTCATTTTCGCCATTTGAAATACATTAAAATCGTGTTTCTCTTACTGGAAAAATGTAAAATACGACGCTATTGTTCAACTACAGTCCTATGTTTAAAATTATGATAGCCGACTGTTTTAAGTTTTCATAATGCTCAAAGACGCATAACGCTGGCTGCCGGGTTTTGCTGTGCGTTTAAGGGACCGAAATCATAATATTCCCAATGAACTTTGCAGGTGCGTTACAGGGCTTAAGGCCTGGAAATTCTGAGGGGAATGAGAGCATGAGTCCCTGCCCCGTGAAATACTGTTGACTGTTCTTTGAGCCACCTCTTCACTACAGTTTTCACTTCCGCGTAACTGAAGTTTGCCTATCAAACCCTCTTTCATGGGTTTCTTTATTTGAGAAGTTCAGCGCAGGCATTGACCCTGTCAAGTCTTGCGTTCGGTGTATATATATACATATATATATATATATATGTGTGTGTGTGTGTGTGTGTGTGTGTGTGTGTGTGTGTGTGTGTATGTATGTATATGGATGACTTGCTTGTATCTAGATATGTATATGATCAAGTAGATCATAGAATCTCATTTGTAACTAGCACAATTTAGATGCATTCCATAATAGAATAAGATACCAGAATATTGAATGCAATACCATATACGTACACACACACACACACACACACACACACACACACACACACACACACAAACATATATATATATGTATATTCATGCATACATATGTAAGGATTGCGGTCTCATATGTGTGTGTAAGTGTGTAAGTGTATATGTATGCTTGTACATATTTTTATATGAATTTGAATGTGTGTACAATATTATAATATTATTACGCCCAAATCCAACAGTCATTCACAGAATGTAATTCCAAATAAGTGACAAAGACTTCGATAAACCATTTATCTATCCAACCAATGTCACTTCTAACATTAATCAGAACGGAATAGATTACATCGGCATGACAGCAAATTGATTTAAGTTTAGATACACCCTGCAGAAATACGCATTTAGAGTAGCGCAAATATGAGTGGATACCAGCTTACCAAGAAATACATACGACTTTTGAGGAATAACACCTTTCCATTAGACAATTTCTAGATAAAGCCAGACATTATCCACAAGCTAATTATTTCTGTAGCTTATGTACTCTAGAGAATATTCTAATTTTAAAACAAACTATAAAAAAAATATCAAAACAGCGTCGTTAATTTCTTCTTGCTCGCATAACCGAAATGACCTTCTTAGATGATATAATTATATCCTTCCAAAGTTATACTCACAGGTCAAGAAATTCTGAAACATATTAATATTACAGGACTTTATTTTTATTGCTAATAATTTCTAAAATATTTTGTGGTATCATGAGAGGTCATAATGCCAATAGCAAACAACTCATATTCTGGTTCAATTTCACCCCGTTTATTATACATCAATTTGTTAACTTTTTAACCTGTTAAGTAATTGATTGTTTGATTAGTAATTCGATTAATCTCTCAATCAATTGTGTCGGTCAAAATCCCTTCATCGGTATTCGAAACCTCTTCAATCATTTGGTGTCTCTACCGTCACGAAAGGTTCTAACAACATACTAAAATTTATGCGTTTGTAATTTTATATATATGTATGTGTGTATGCATACACATTTCACACACACACACACACATACACACACACACACATACACACACAGACACAAGCACGCATACACACATAGACGCATGCACGAATGCACACACATACATACACGACAACCACACACACAGACACACACATACATACACACATATATATGTTAGTTATTAGCGACTGAAGCAGTATTAGCACCGAATTACAATTTCTATGTACTACTTAATGCGGATGTATTATAAGAAAGCCGTAAGACTGTGGTAGTCGTCTAGAGAGAGTATAAACGTTTAGTAATTCAAAAGCACGGGTATGTTAGAAGCTAATAAAAAACGACCAACCCCTGTGGTGTAACTGCTGGATACGTGACTTCTGCGTCTTTGCACTCCATCAACAGCAGTTGTCCATTATTATCATGGTCAAACATTGATGAATATATATATATAAAAATTTCCCTTTATTTAACGGTCATTCTAATAGCTCTCTTGTTTGTCTTAATAACGATCATTTACATAGTAATTTCCATTTGTTTAACGGTCATTTTCATAGCATTTTTGTTTGTCTTAATAACTGACGAGATGCCCGAGCAGATTTCCACCACGACATCCGAAACTCGGAGTTTTATTTTGGCAACCGAATAACTGTTGCA
>NC_069000.1:5408205-5411598 GCF_001194135.2 Octopus bimaculoides
TATATATATATATATATATATACATATGTGTGTGTTGTGTATGTGTATGTATATATATTCATGTATATATATATATATATATATATATATACATGCATATATGTGTGTGTGCCTCGCCTACGCTCTAAATCCTCCCTACATACATATTTCCCTCCAACTCTCTCTGTCTCAAATTTTTTTTCTATCTTCTACTCTTCTCAATCTTTGCGTCTGCAACAATAGCTATCAAACACACACACACACACACACACTATCTCTCTCTCTCTCTCTCTCTCTCTCTCTCTCTCTCTACCTCTTTCTCTCTTTCTCTCTCTCTCTTTCTCGCTCTCTCGAACCTATTTCCTCAGTTTCTTCATTTTCCCGTCTCTCTGTCTCTCTCTCTCTCTCTCTCTCTCTCTCTCTCTTTCTCCCAGTAACAAACTCCCCATTATTGTAATTATTACTTGTTTAGCTGCAGACAGCACGTAGAATTTGGTCGAAGTAAATTAAATACTTGGAGTAGAATAATTCTTTCAAGACTCGATTTTCATAATTAGTCGGAACCATTTGTCTTCAAATTTAGTTTCAAATATTCCTAGCGGAGAATTTCATAACAATTCTTCACGTCTTCATACCTGTTCTTTTTATTTTCTTTTTGTTTTTCTTTTCTCTTTTGGTTCCTGTTTTCTTCTTCGGTTCTCTCTTTCTATTTGTTTTTATTTTTGTTTTGAGCAACTGGAATAAACAAAAGGAAAGATAAACAGACAGAAAAAGAAAAAAGAAACAAAACAAAAAAACTAATATAATTATTCTGCTTTTCTTCTTGCTTTTGGAGATAAGAGAATGAAACCTAATTCCATGATAGAGCAGTTTCTGAAAATCATCATCAACATCATCATCATCATCGTCATCACCGTCATCGTTATTATTATTATTATTATTATTATTATTATTATTATTATTATTATTATTATTATTATTATTATTATTTGTCTATCTTGTTATCACTTGCTAAACGAAAACAAAATGCAAAAACAAAAAAAAAACGGAAATAAAAAATACAAACAAGCGCTAAAAACAATAATACTTTAGAGTGCAGTCTGTTTTAGCTATTTCATTAATGGAGCTTACGTATCTAAACAACAACAACAGCAACAACAACAATATCAAGAACAGCAACAGTAGCGAAAACAACAACAGCAAATAGCAACATCAACAGTAACGGCAACAAGTAGACAACTGCAACAACAAATAGGACATTAAGAAGGTAAACCCAATTCTTATTTCTTCGAAGATAACATGAATGAGATTCAACAAGGAAATATTGGGGGATATTATTATCATTATTATCATTATTATTATTATTATTATTATTATTATTATTATTATTATTATTATCACTATCGGCATTGTTTTTGTCGTTGATGTTGTTCTTCTTGTTGTTTTTTTTTAGGAGCGAACAAACGTGTATGCCAGAGTTCCGGGAGAAGTTTTAACCGGATTAACGTATGAAAAACAAAGTTGTCTTTTTGTTTTGCTTTTTTTTTTTTCAATCCTTTTTACTTGGTTCCAATTTTATTTCCAGACTGTTTTCTGCTTGTTTGAGGTTCCATCCCATTACCAACAATAAAATAAATGTTTGGTCTTTAGACAATTCTAACTTTCCCGTACCTCTCTCTCTCTCTCTCTCTCTCTCTCTCTCTCTCTCTCTCTCTCTCTCTCTCTCTCTCTCTCTCTGTATATATATATGTATGTATGTATGTATGTATTAATGTATGTACGTATGTGTTTATGTATGTATATATATTGACAAATAACCATTCGTTATATTTACATGAATTGCAAGATGGCCACGGTGATGGAAAACGATGGCTTCAATTGAATAAATAAACACTACTCCAACCTACTTTGAATCACCAAAAGCAAAAAAATTAAAAAAGCAACAGAAGAAAAGCGAAATTTTTATGCACTCTATAAAAACATAAATAGATGAAATAAACTTCTTCTTTATATGTTTATAATTGTGCAATGAAAGTCACAAAAATATGTTAGAATCATTCTCTTGAAAGGAAAATGTAATGCGAAAACAACAACATAACTATCAATAACAACATTCCGCCAATTAGTAATGCTGTGGGTTAAAACGTAGAACTTGACTTGAGTCTGCAGAAGAAAAAGTGAAGCTGTGGTTAAGTTACGTCAGACGTGCCAGAAGCCAGTACCTCCTTGCCCGACGTCTTTTAAAATGGAACGTGTTTGAAGGAAGGTAACGTAACTCTTTGTTTCTCTATAATTTTAAAGAAAAATGGCACTAAAATCCACGTGACGTCAACATTTTGTTGTAGGAAGCTTTAACTAATGAGTTGCCGTTGTGTACCATGTCAGCTAGAATAGAGTTTAGATGGGTGCTTTAGAGCTTTAAGAGACAGAATCAACCAAGGATATGTATGAACTATGGCATCCTGTATCATGAGACAAACTGGAGCTGCAAAATATGACACTCAGAATTACAAGGTTCATAGCAAGAGATACATATATGGTTAACTCTTAGCTTGGCGCTAGATTTGCGTAAGAATTCTCGTATGTGGAGAACATGCAGATGATGCGTTTCGTAGAATAGGGTTTGTATTGAATTCCAAATCGTATGTGTGTGTGTTTGTCCCCCCACCATCGCTTGATAACCGATGCTGGTGAGTTAACGTCCTCGTAAGTTAGCGGTTCGGCAAAAAGAGACCGATAGAATAAGTACTAGGCTTACAATGAATAAGTCCTGGGGTCGATTTTCTCGACTAAAGACGGTGCTCCAGCATGGCCGCAGTCAAATGACTGAAACAAGTAAAAGAGTAAGAGATATACGTATGTCTCTTTGTGTGTTTGTGTTTGAGGTGTGCACTGTCGTCTCCAAAAGCGATATAACTGGGCAAAAGGTATCGATATAATAAGAACGAGGATCAGAAACAAAAAATAAGAAATGGAGTTAGATTGCTTCGGTTAAACACTTCAAGGCGGTTCCACAGCACGGCCAAAGTCCAATGAGAAAAAACAAGTAAAAGATATATATTCAATTCAATGCAGATAAACCAAATAACAGAAAAAAATAGAAAAATTAACAAATAAAACTAAGGAAAACAAATCAAAAAGACTGCAAAGCAAACCTGATTAATTTATTGATTGCAGACGCCGATTATTATTATTATTATTATTATTATTATTATTATTATTATTATTATTATTATTATTATTATTATTATTTTCATTCATTTTTTTCTTCATATTCCATTAGTCTAATTATAGTACCTTTATCGAATTATCGATACCAGACGAAATTTCTATTGTATTTCATTCGAAGTTGTCTTCTCCCCCACTTCTGTTCTTTTTTTTTTGTTTTTTTTCCTTCTCCTCAACTAATATTAT
>NC_069000.1:5411924-5413366 GCF_001194135.2 Octopus bimaculoides
TATATATATGTATGTATGTACATATCCATATATATATATATAAGTATATATCTATATGTATGTACATATACGTGCATATATATGTGTGTGCGTGTGTATATATGTAGATGTATATATATTTCTATACGCATATATATATAGCGTATATATGTATATACATACAAATATATATATATATACATGTGTGTGTGTGTGTGTGTGTGTGTGTGTGTGTGTGTGTGCGTGTAGTCTGAAGTCAAGTGAATCGACCCGTTTGATTCTTCCCCGTTATATTCCGCGCCAAACAGAAGAACCTTTAATTTATGTGCTTGACCTGCTAAGATATAGAAGTGAAATGATATTGGATAACGTATTCTGAGACGATAACTCTGTCTGAGGAAAGGAAATGTTTGGTCACGGTTAGAAACATCATTGATTGTATGTCTGTTTAACTTGATCTGACCTTGGGCTAAAACCACAGAAAACTTATGGATATTATGTCTAAAGTAGCAGACCAATACCTCTCGAATATAATGTTATCAGTATTGGAAGAACATATAAAAGAACGGACTGTGGCTGAGAATTCGGAGTAATCCTGACTAGAGTGTCTGGACAATGAACGCTTTCTTGATCCTAAGCAACTCGAACGACTAAAATAGCAATTAGAAAATTACTATTTTTAAATCTCACGAGAGATATTCAGCAACGGTACTTTGTAGTAAAGATTGTTTGCCAACGTAACATGGCAGTCCTGGTTTAGGACTAATGCTGCTGTAATTTAGTCCCAGGAGACATCGTCTCAAGTTGGCCATGCGACCCGATCTGTGTCCTTTACATTTTCGAACAAGGGTCTAAATTACAGCAACATTCGTCCTAATCCAGGACTGCTATGTTATGTTGGCAAACAATCTTTACTATAAAATAACAATGTAATTAGAAAATTACTATTTTTAAAGTTCACAACGTGAGATATTCAGTAACAATATCTTGTAGTAAAGACTACCATGTTATGTTGGCAAACAATCTTTACAGCAAATTATGGAAGAAAGGATCGCCTGTTTTTTTCCTCTCCCAGAATTGCATTCCAATGTTAGTTCAAATGCTACTCTCCATTTCATTTTCTGCAATTATACATGTATGTACAGTGTACATATATGGACATTGTACACATTGTACACATGTGTGGACATGTGTACATATATGGAAACGAACAGCTTTCTTCGTGGGATCGGCTTGAAAAATTGTTAAGATGCTAGAATAATTTCTTACTTTCTTAACATGAAAATAATGGTAACTCTAATTCAAAAATAAAGAAATTACATCCCCCAATGCAGTTTTGAGCACTCACGTTGATTGTTCGACATTTATACATATATATATATATATGTGTGTGTGTGTGTGTGTATATAATTTATTTATCTATCTATCTATCTATCTATCTATCTATCTATCTATCTATCTAT
>NC_069000.1:5413383-5416793 GCF_001194135.2 Octopus bimaculoides
TATATATATATATATATATATCCCTGTCTGTCTATCTATCGATCCATTTATCTATCTGTCTGTCCGTCTCCTTCTCTGTCTATGTATCTTTCAACACATGCACACAGACACAGATACACACACACACACACATACACACACACACACACTCACACACATTTACACATACACAGACACACATATAAACTATTCACGAATTGGTTTCCAACATCCTGAGGCGATTCATGTCATTATTCTTCTCTTTATTATAATTATTATCATCATCATCATCATCATCATCATCATCATCATCATCATCGTTACGATTATAAATATATGAAATGAATGATGATATTTTTTTTCAAAATATATCAATGCGTCAATAATTAATATTATGTCATAATATTCAAACTGTGAACAGCGCTGCATGTATTCATATATTATATTTCCTCATATAAAGACATATTTGTGTAACATACGTCAAAGATATACATCAATCTGGATTATTCTTGTCTTGCTTTTAATGGTGACAGCATCAAATGCATTGCAAACTGGCTTAACTAATGTAATTGGACACCGCCATGTCGAATAGTTAAAAATTGCAACGTGGAGATTCGTCTCTGAAAGTGACAAATATTTTTATTTGATATGGTCCTTCGTTAAACCTTTATATTTTACGGAAGATCACATCGCCCTCAGACTGACTACAAAGTATAAGATTTGCCAGAGTGCATGTGGTTTTGGACACTATTAGCCCCTATCATTGAAAACCCTACCAAAAATGACCATATGGGATAGGATGTATGAGGACAATAAACAAGTCTGGGAGTCCGTATTTTGTCATCATTCACCAATGTTCATTACGACGGAAAATGTCAAATGGTCTTGTAAAATCCACAGACATTATGCAGAGGTCATGACGCTGTTTCTTAGACTTGACCTGTATTTGAATTGTTGCTTCTCTCTCTCTCTCTCTCTCTCTCTCTCTCTCTCTCTCTCTCTCTCTCTCTCTCTCTCTCTCTCTCTCTCTCTCTCTCTCTCTCTCTTTCTCTCTTTCAGACTCAAGGCTCTTTCTTTGGAATTTCAACATAAGCAACCGGGTTTTTTTGTATATATATATATATGTATGTATGTATGTATCTATCTATATATCTATCTATCTATCTATCTATCTATCTATCTATAAGTACAGATTTGTATGTCTTCTCATGCATATACTTACATATCTAAACATGCTCATATATATGTATGTATGTATGTATGTATGTATGTATGTATGTATGTGTGTATATATGTGTGTATGTATGCATTCATGTTCTCAGTTTAAGCTAACTTGTTCGCAGTATCTGCGTAAGCACTACAATAACATCAAAACGACAAGAACTATGAACAAAGGAAATCAGTCTAATTTGAATTTTTTTTCTGAAGAAAGATCTCTATCCGTTGTCATTAATATTTTGTCAGAATGAAAAGGAATTTTACATTTACTGTAAAAATTATTGTAAGACTCCGGAACTTATATATGAACTATACTCACATGATGGTTATCAATTCTTAGAAAGACAAATGAAGAAAGATACAAATTCAGAATGAACGTCAGCATAGTGAATGATTCAAAGTGTTCTATTTAAAGTCTGTAGTTGAGTGCAATATTTAAATAGTCGATTTGTCAGCTACCTTTTGAAATTTAGTCAGAGAAACATACATTGCTACAAAAAAATCCACATGCATTAGCATATAGTCTACAAACGTATTAACATAAAATCGAAACGAACCATCCACCAGCTTTATTAAATAACGTTGTGAAGAATATTCTTATGTGTTTCCGTTTTCCAGTTAAGTATACGATAAATAAAACTCTTAACAACAAATACAAGGACTTGAGAAACTGAATTAGAAGATACTTTTTACCTAATACATAACAACATAACTAAAATAACTACGAAAATATCTTTCCGCTACTAAGAATTTCATGAGAAACTTTGCTAAAGTGGCACGATACACATACATACATGTATATCCATGCATGTATGAAGCATTTGTGTAATTATGATGGTCTTATGATCTCATAAGCATGCTTTCTCTATTTGTATTGATTTGTAAATGTATTATTGTAGTCTACAATGCATAGCATCCATATTGGAGCAGTTATATAAAGTATTACACACTGAAATTATTTTTATGACGTGAAAACGGAAAAATGGCCGTAATCTAAAGGTTGACAAGTGGTTAAAATAATATATTCACCATCTGACAGTTTATGGTTTATATATATGTATATATATATATATATATATATATATATATATATATATATATATATATATATATATAAGAATAAGGGCAGGGAATCGTCAATTAATAATAGAATTAATAATTAACAATTTTGCCAAGTAGTTCAGTATGAAAAAACCTTTATCGGTAAAAACATTTATCATCATAAATATACAGGGATTAGCATTGAGTTGGAGTATGTTGGAGAAGCAACTCAATGCTAATCCCTGTATATTTATGATATATATATATATATTCTTTTATTTGTTTCAGTGATTTAACTGCGGCCATGCTGAAGCGCCGCCTTTAGTCGAACAAATCGACCCCAAGACTTATTCTCTGTAAGCAGTCTAGTACTTATTCTATCGGTCGCCTTTGCCGATGTAAATATATGTATAATGGCAAATTCAATAAAATGTCAAACTGTAAATAAATCACAGTCAATCTTCCATATTTCAAACGTCTGTAATCTAATTGCATCATTCGCAGGATTACAGATTGGTTGACACAACTGCTAAACGCAGAACAACGTTTGACAACGTTCAGTCACATTGATAAGGCAGAATTCGATATATATTGAGAGTGTGTGGTTAGTTGTTAGCCATGAACAGACAATAAAATAAACGAAGAAACAAAAGAGATCGGGTAATAAAATATCAGATACAATGATGGCCCTTCAGTCCCATGCATGTTCACACATGTCCGGCATGTGTGTCAATAGAATGCTAGCAATAATCATATTGCGCATGCACAAACGCACATATACAAAGAAGCACGTACATGCATAGGTGCATATATAGATATATGTCTATGTGGGCGGGGCATACCACTTAGATGATAA
The DNA here is from genome assembly GCF_001194135.2 of Octopus bimaculoides. NCBI lineage: Eukaryota > Metazoa > Mollusca > Cephalopoda > Octopoda > Octopodidae > Octopus > Octopus bimaculoides. Next base: position 5,416,478 of record NC_069000.1, read on the forward strand.
GTTATATACGTGTATATAAATATCTATATATTGTAAGCATCTATGTTTTTAATTACTTATATATTTATATACATATATATATACATATATGTACATATATATATACATATATATGTATACATATATATATATATATCTATATACATATATATATATATATATATATATACATATATATATACATACATATACATATATATACATATATACTCGCGCACAGAGTAACTCACATATCGCAGTTTGTATTAATCATTATGTATATATATATATGTAAATATATATATGTATATATATATATATATATATATATATATAT
>NC_069000.1:5417581-5419902 GCF_001194135.2 Octopus bimaculoides
ATTCCCCGTTCAATTATTTCGGTGAAAGTGAAAGTAGATGTTTTATAATCATTACCTGTATAGATTTATTTTATATTTTCCCATATGCAATTATTATTATTATTATTATTATTATTATTATTATTATTATTATTATTATTATTATTATTATTATTATTATTATCATCATCATCATCATCATCATTATCATCATCATTATTATCATTGTTATTATTACTATTATTATCATTATTGTTGTTGTTGTGGCTTTTGTTGTTGTTATTATTATTATTGATCTCAACATCGTTAGTGTCTCAATTTAAAAGCTTTTCGATATTGAATTATAACAATTTACGTTGATTTAATCGGTTATCGCTACCCCTCCCCATAAAATAGGTGGCCTTAGACCAATTTTAGAAACCATTTATAAAATGGTATTGTTGTTCTTGTTCTTGTTCTCTATCGTCTTCTACTTCTTGAATTTTATTATTAATATTGTCGTTGTTGCTGTTGTTGCTGTTGCTGTTGTTATTGTTAGTGGTGTTTTTGTTGTTTTTGTTGTTGTTGTTGTTGTCGTTGTTCCTGTTGTTGTGGATGGCGCCATACTAAAATAATCGAACTCATATGTGGAGCGGAAGACTTACCGAATCCCGTTGCTGGTCTTCTCAATCGTCTACTGTAGATGTTTGTCCATCCCGACCAACGCCGTAGATCGATGGCGCAATTGTTCTGTCCATGTGGTTTGATTCACGTTCGGTAGTTAAATGGTAGAACTAGTTTACGAGCACGCTGGCCAATTTCAGCCTGAAATCGTCTAAACAAAAAAAAAAAAAACGATATCCGTGAATGGGAATGCGGATGTGGCGACAAAATACGTTTCTTTTGTTGTTTACCTTGGTCGGAGAATCGGAGTTTGCTGCTGTTTAATTGCACAAAAGTGGAACGTATAGTTTTTCACTTCTTGTGGAAACAACATGATAAAACTGTGAGAAAACGCATTGACTGTCAAGACACCATACCGAATATTTAAACGGTTTGGGAAGTCATTAAAGTCAAGTATTCTTTTATCGTAATTGAGGCACATATTTTCCGACTTTTTGTCGGTGGTGGGGGGGATAAGCGAAGACTAAATCTTGACCCATAACATCAGTAATGTTGTTGGATGCTCATAGAGTTTTTACCAGTCAAAAGGGAACGCTGGTTTTTATATTCTATAGGTGTTTATTGATAGCAAATTACGGAAACGTTCTATTATGTTTGAGAATCTAAACAGCTGTTTCGGGGGACGTTCATATAGATAATTTATGGATATCTTGTAGATATACCTCCATGGAAAGGATTAATAGCATGTCTCTGGGTCTCTCAGGGAGGTAATTTTAGTTCTGTTCTTGAGTTGTAACATTCTTCTTACGTTTACAAACTATCTTGGTGTGACCTCTGTGCTGATACCAGTGGTGGCCACCTTGGACCGATTAGTTGTGGCGGTCTTGCTTGTTGGTGGGGAAGGCTCGGATTCTGGATTTGATAAAGACAGTTTAATTGTTGCACAATTTTTTGAGCCAGGCATAAAAAAACATTGCTGCTCAGCTGCAAACTTTATGACGGCTACTGTGTAGGGTTGGTTTGTAGAAGTGGTGCGCAGTATATCGGCATATTTTAGATTTGATGCAAGTGATGCACGACTTTTTGCTCTTCGGCGTCTTCTTGTGTCATTTAGAGAAAGTCTTTTGCTTTTGGTCTGCCTGTTGTATGGTTTTGGATGCAGGAAGAGGCAGTTTGCATCATCATGTCCATGCCAGACCCCACCACGCATGAAGAATCTACAAACTTGTGTGCACCCCCTAAATGTTTGCGATTTTGCATTCTGACTGTCTGACGTGTGCGCTTTACTTGGGGGCTGTCTTTTGCTTCATTTTTAGTTCTAATATCACCCTTTTTATCTATATTCGTTAGCCCTTTTTTTGGCTATATACAAAAAATCAAGAGGGGTATGATGAAGGTGTATTTCAGATATGCATAAAAGAAAATGGATGTCAGTGTGACACGAAATATAAAATTTTGTCACATCAAAATAACCATTTATGTAATATATTTGCAGACAAAATTTTAATATGTAATAAAATCACTTGTGCAACACGCAGCGAAAGATTATGTTGTTTATAGCATGAATGTGAGTATATCCATTTTAATATGAACTCTTGAACTACTGGGTTGCAACCAACAGAAATTGTATACACTTCTAGACAACAATATAAACTCAACTCTGATTCGTAGCACACATTTGTCTATCTATCTATCTATCTATCTAACTATCTATTTATCTATATATATATATATATATA
>NC_069000.1:5420672-5426721 GCF_001194135.2 Octopus bimaculoides
ATATATATATATATATATATATATATATATATATACATATATAGATAGATAGATAGATATATATATTTATATATATAATTTTTATATATATAATATTTATAAATATATGAAAACGACTATAAATATATATTCATATGTGTATATATGTGTGTATAAGCGTGTATATATAGATTTGAGAACCAGACAAACTGCAGTAGAAAAGACAGCGCCATAAAGATGCGATAATTCTCAGATAAATAAATAACAGACAAAAATTTTGCGCAATAAATGTGTGTATGACCTTACATATTTGTGTGTATATATATATATATATATATATATATATATACATAAGTATTTGTGTGTGTAGCTATGGGTCTATGTTTCAATACGTCTGTTTGACAATATGTATGTCTCGTTAAACATATAGGTGTGTGGATGCTTTAAGATGTACGTGTGTATAGGCGTGTATCTTTTTAAGCATGTTTCTATAAATCTTAGCTTTTTGTCTGTAAAAGTTAGAATGGTTGGGTGTTAGGGTATGTATCCTTTCCTCCACGTTGCGCGAATGTGTGTTTGCGCATGTGTGCTTTTGTGCTCGCTGTGTATGTGTGTATGTTAATGTGTGTGTTTGTGTTTGTGCGTGTGCGTCTGAGAAGGCTTTTATTTAGTTGTGTGTGAGTCGACTTATGAATAAAATATAAATAAAATACGTAATATATATTCATATATGTATATTACAGACTGATGATAGAGAATAAAGACGGGTCAAACGAACTTTGTTCATCATAAATACAAAAGATAGACGTTTCTACACACAGGACACACACACAAATATGTATGTATATATCCTTACATGTTTATATTTTTACATATACATAAATAGTTGCATAGTATATGTATCAAATACGCATATGTATATGTGTATATATATATATATGTTTGTGTATGTGTGTGAGTGTGTGCTTCTGTGTGCGTCTGTGTCTGTGTGTGTATCTTTATTTGTGTATCTATTTATCAATTTAAGAATCTATTATTTTCACCATATCTCAGGTGGCTTTGTTATTTTAACATTGCGTAAGAAAAGTAAATGTTATATTTATTTTACGTATAAAACTCTATTTTAAAATTGTAAATAAACATTTTCAAGACCATTTTCCCTCTCATTTTGCCTGAAAATCCTTAAACTGATGAATCAGAATAGAAATACAAAATGTATTATCGTTTACAATAATCTCCATCTTAAAACTATCTTTTTACAGGTAAACATATTGTGACGTAGAAATATTGAAAGTAAATTTGTTACAATTTGTTGCTAGAATTATCTCCCACCTTAAAACTGTAAATAAACGTGTTTTTTGAAGATGGTTTCATATTTTTCTATATTAGTTCCAGGCGTGGTGGGCTGAGTACGGTACAAGAAGATAGAATTGGGTATGTCGCTTGATTTCTACCTCCATGCTTTCGGGATACCCGCATTCGGTCTTTTGACCCAGACCCATATAACAGGTATGACATCGAGCTAATGGTCTGCAGAATATAAATACTCAATACTTGATACAAACAAACACTCCCTCATTCACATAGACACATACACTTACACGCATATATGTGATTATATGTGCCTATGCATGCGTGAACTTTTATCCATGTGTTTATGTATGTATCGATTTATAGGTATATATATATATATACACACGCACTTTCACCCCCATCTATATGTATATATATTTACTGTATCTGTATGCGCGTGTGCGGTGAGCATTTATGTATGCATGCAGGCACAAACGTATGTATGTATGTATGTATGTACGTACGTATAGTTCTGTGAGTTTTGAAAAAATCATATGAAGCATTACGGAGATGTACTTGCATAGCAAGTGACCTGATTTGAGATCGTGTGACGGAACGAAAACAATTGCAGCGTGGAAGGTGTTTATAAGCCATTTAAGAAACACAAAATGACCGTTAGATTCACTTCAATATATAAATTTAATTTGCCAAAATATTTTCGTCGCTTTGAGACCGCGACCTATTCACTGACAGGTTACAATTCATGGAATAGCGAAAGCTCTACTCTGGCCAGAGTACAGTCTGAAAACTTCCACAAGAATGGAAATTCGTTAAATGCACACCAGAGATAGATTGTGGTGCTGAAGCTGGTGACGAACTAAGTGTGACACCCATGAGCAGGAACGCAAGAACGCAGGGACGGTTTCATTATTACGCAAACGTGTTCCACCAAATTTCGTTCCTTCTACTTTGATTTATCTAAGGTTATGTAAGAAAATTCTTTCTGAAGATGTCAAACATCAGAAATGAACTTGAAACCAAGCCATGTAGAAGTGAAACGTATTTCATAACAACTATGTGATATATGCGTCTACTAATGTCATTTGAGGAAACAGTTCAAAAATCTGACCTTCTCGGAAATTTCCTCTCTCTAAGACAACAGTACAACACTGATGCAATGTATGTCAATAAGCAATCTATGTACAGCATTAAGTATACGAGATAGTGGAAGGCCAAGGTTCATGAAAATATTTACAGGAATAAAATTATTCTGGTGAGATAAAGAACAAAGGTCTGAAATAATATTACATGGGGAATTCAGTGAGATGAAAAACACTTCAGAATATCTTTAGCAAGAAATTGGGAATAAAATACAATACGCTCACGAAAATATGAGACATCTACAGGAAACCAAAGGGTCCAGAAAATATTATAATAAAGCAACATAGATTACTCTTAATACGAGAGAAGAAATCGAGTACCAAAGGCAGAGTCAGTGACATCACGTGATCAAGTAGGAATTATTAGAATTTACACAAGTTTCATAAAGATTCAAAGGATTTAGATACTCATAGTCAGGATCTCCTCTCTTAGCGGAATACATCGAGGCGAGAGGGGAGCAGTACCAGTTTACATCTAAGAGACAGCAGAAAGGCCAAGGGAGTAGTAGTGTTCGCGGTCGTAAGTGTATCCTTCAATACATCGTGTGCATTTTTGTTTTTTTCATTTCTTTTTTTCATACGTGCTTCACTTAACAACCTGCGAAACATTCGTCTCTTTCACACACTCTTCATAACTTTCGAATCCGCTAGGTTACGGGGACGTAAACACGCCAGCATCGGTTGTCAAGCGATGTTGGGGGGACAAACACAGATACACAAATACACACACACACACACACACACACACACACACACACACACACACATATGTATATATTTATATATATATATATATATATATACATATACATATAAACGACGGGTTTCTTTCTGTTTCCGTCTACCAAATCCACTCACAAGGATTTGGTCGGCGCGAGGCTATAGTAGAAGACAATTGCCCAAGATGCCATGCAGTGGGACTGAACCCGGAACCATGTGGTTGGTAAGCAAGCTACTCACCACACAGCCACTACTACGCCCATTTAATGATACTGAGATATGTCTACTGCAAAACAAACAAGGCATTGTTGTGCATGGAAGTAACGCCTTGAAGCAGTAAAGTGTACTGTTGTACAATTTCGGAGGAATATGTCTGGAAGAGGTTGAGAGAAATGATAGAGGAGGGGATGGACCGTGTAACGTGAGAGGTAGTAGTGTTTAGAAGATGGAGAGAAAACCAACAGGTGAGCAAGTGGAGAGATGAGGTGTCAAAGTCGCATAATGGGACTTGCTACTGAGTAGTGAATGTGGGAGAGACAGTTATGGGTGGGTGGGTGAGTGGGGGAATTTGTGAGAGAGAGAGAGAGATGATTGATGAGAATGTAAGGTAGCTTTAGGAAAAGGACGGAACGGAAAAGAATCAGAAGAAGAGAGCGAGGGAGATTCTAAAGAACAATGGAATAGTAGGAAAGTGTGCGAAGGGAAAAACTAAAGTATAGATAGATAGATAGATAGATAGATAGATAGATAGATAGATAGATAGATAGATAGATAGACAGAGACAGAAAAGAAAGAGAGAGAGAATAGGGAGGATGAGAGGGAGAAACAGAGACTGAGAGAGAGAGAAAAAGAGATAATCACTGTAAGGAAACAATAATATCATTGGCAAGAGAAAAGGTAAATTGTTGTTGACATCCGTGAGCAAATTGGAAAAAAATAATATCAAGTGAAAACGAAATCACATTAGACAAGCAAAGCAAAACGGAAACAACTATGTATAAGGTCGTCGGACAAATTTGTTGGGTTTTTCATATATCTTTATATTTTATTTATTTTAGTCCTTAGACTTTGTCAACAATCTTATCTAATCAGTCAATAATATATTCTCCTTCAAAGGCGACGAGCTGGCAGAATCGTTAGAGCCCCGGACCAAATATTTAGCAGCATTTCGTCCATCTTAACATTCTGAGTTCAAATGCCGCCGATGTCGAATTTGGCTTTCATTCTTTTAGGGTCAGTAAAATATGCATCAGTTGAGCACTGTGGGAGTGGGGCGATATTTTCGACTTACCCCGTCCCTGTAATTGCTGACCTTGTACTAAAGTTCTAAACCAATATATTCATTCCTTCATTGTTCGCGTCTCATTGCCAACATTCCACCAGCTTATCAATCAAAGACTTGACCACAGAAATCGAAGAATTCATCGGACCGAATCATTGTTGAACGAAACGCTTGATAGACTTTTGGAGAGGACCCACAATAAGTACTAATATGAAGGAGCTATAACCAGAATTTGCAGGGGGTACAGTAGAAACTCCCAACGGAACTCTTTGGTTAAAATTAGCAACATGTGAGCTGGAGTTTGTTTCCTTTGTTCATCCATATACCGAGTTTTTTCGATCTTCTTCTTTGAGTGAATTTGACGAAGGACGGTATCGTTGGAACAGCTTATCTGTTGGATGAATTCTTTTATAGATTGCCGCAGATCCTCGTAGATTATCTCTCCAATCAATCCACATTAGAACAAGCAGATCGGCCAGAATGCGACGAATCTGTAACGTTCAGTTTCCCCCCACTTGACAAATGAAATCCATTTCAGTGCAGTTAAGAAAAGTGGTTTCTTCATGTCTTGTGTGCTTTAGGGGAAAAATTTGGAACTTTCATTGACAATGAAAACTAGTGGGTGTTGAAAATGCTCTCACGTTTTGCTATTTGGCACTTTATCGTCATATATCTGAAGACGAAAAATTTGTTGAAATTTCAAAAGTGGTAATCAAAAGTTGTAGAGGAAGAATTGAGCTACAGAGAAAACAAGGTACTACAATAAAAAATATATTTCCTGTTAATTGAAATTACATGGGAAGGAAACGAACGAGTTTATCTGACAACCGAAAATAATGAAAGAGAACTGAGGGAGAGAGACAGACAAGCAAACCAAAAGGCAGACACTGAAAGGTAGGTATAGGCTAGGTTACTAAGGAAATATTCTAACGTATCGTGATGCAAATTTAAGTTTTGGGAGAGAAGTTATTAAATTTTGAAATCATTTCAGTATTTCATAGTATCAATTCACACATCCACACATGGACAAGGAAACGATAAAAACATCGCCGGATTTGAACTGACAATATATTCGCAGACTGTCACCATCGCTTCTTATTTCATTAGATTTTCATCAGCGTGAAACTAATACATTTTGTTTGTTTTTACCTCACCTATCTCTGTCTCTTGTTTCTTGTACATTTGTACCAGGTAGGTATGTATAATTAAATATATGTGTAAGTGTGTATGTGTGTGTATGAGTGTGTGTGTGTAAGCATGTATATATATTGACAAAAGTTTTATTTTTTCGAAATTATCAAATTAATTTTCTTCGTTCATAGAATTTTCAGGAGTTGTCATTCGATAAGGCATGTGCCATTCCAATGTTCATTCGATATTCAATGTTTCAAAGCTGCACTTGCTGACAATAACCTTAGATATGCGATTGTATCGGGAGAAAACTCTCAGGTTTAATCATATAAACAAACTGAAGACTCGATCGCATCAACTGAAAACTATAATTATCTTTCTAGTTTTTAATTTAAATTAATTTTCATTATGTAAATACGCATATGCATATATGCATATATATATATATATATATATGTGTGTGTGTGTGTGTGTGTGTGTGTAT
>NC_069000.1:5431362-5431913 GCF_001194135.2 Octopus bimaculoides
TCTTATATATATATATAACATATATATATATATATATGTGTATGTATATGTATGCATATATGTATATCTATATGTGTTCGTACGTGTACGTTCGTTCATACGCTTCGATGCAAGCCAGTGCGTTCTAAATATCATTCAATAAATAAATATATTAGTTCATGTGCGTATGTATATCCATGTGTGTGTGTATATGTCTATGCGTGTGTGCGCGTGCGCGTCTGTATTTCTGTAATTGTCTCTGTCTAAGTACGTATATATGTATGCATGATTAATTTATTTCATTATTTTTTATATCGGTTGTACATATTTTTTTCATTCATAAGATAACTGTTTGTATTTTGAATACAAATGCTTCGACAGTATCATTCAGCATCCGCATACGCCCACATTTGCATAATTAAACGCACACATACGTGTACAAGTATAATCACATATAACATCCATGCAGCAATTGGTTTGTATGTTTGCATAAGTGTGTATGAGCGTTGCCATGTATATATTCGTTACTTTTATGGACAACGGTATTTTTTACTATATATATATATATATAT
>NC_069000.1:5432368-5433467 GCF_001194135.2 Octopus bimaculoides
GAGAGAGAGAGAGAGAGAGAGAGAGAGAGAGAGAGAGAGAGAGAGAGAGAGAGAGGGGGGAGAATATGTCTACGCATGTATATACAATATACTGCTATTGATAGATAGACAAATAAACATGCATATGAATATTCGCATTATATATACTTAGTTATATCTATCTATGTGTCTATCTATTTATCTATCTATATATATATATATATATATATATATATATATATATACATACTGGTGTTAGTTTGTTTGCAATATTTTGTAGTGGGGTTGGAAATGAAGACATCCATTATGCATATTGCCGCTCTCTAGCGCATTATTTAGATGGAGGGGGTTAAACACTGGTATGGGGTATCGCGAAAAAGAAGAAGAAGAAATTCAGTCTTCAGTTATGTAATGCAATATATTTAGCGCCATTGTTATTTCACCTCTACATCAATACCTCTGATTTAATATGTATTTAAACAAACATTCATATATGTATGAGCACGAACATTACGTACAGAAAACACACACACACGCGCATACATACACACATACACATACACACTCAGACATACATATATACATACATACATGTGTATACATGTATATATGTACCTATGCGTATGTGTATGTATTTGTATTTTGTATTGGGAGATCCCTATTCAGTTAAACCTTCTTAATAAATTTATAATACATTTACTACGAAGCCATCAAAATGATGAACGTTTCGTTTCTATTTCAAATTGATTTAAAATATTAAACGTATATTAATATTCATGCATATTCTCCAGGTCGCACCTCTACTTCTGCGCATTGATAGGTCACAGCATATATGATTGGAACGTCACAAAAATGAATCGCGAGAGTCACTCTCCAAGCTGAGTCAACTGAAAGGAAACTTAGATTGTTTGCTAGGAACGACCTGGCTGGATCACATCCACGTTCTCATCTGGTCGCGCTTGGACATCCAGCTGGAAATTCTAATGACAATTGATTCTGACAGGTGTCTATGGAGAAGGAACCAGGAGGCAATTTATTTACTTATGCGCCCTTTTTAAAGCCTAGCCAGGCTCATAGGCCCGGTTTCCCGGTTTCTATGGCGTATATGTCCCCCCCCCCC
>NC_069000.1:5433477-5436053 GCF_001194135.2 Octopus bimaculoides
CCATAGCCGCGTTACTCAAGAAACAGGAAGAAAGTGTGAGAGAAAGTTGAAGTGAAAGAGTACAATAGGGGTCGCCACCACGCGCTGCCGGAGCCTCGTGGAGCTTTAGGTGTTTTCGCTCAATAAACACACACAACGCCCGATCTGAGAATCGAAACCGCGATCCTCCGACCGCGAGTCCGCTGCCCTAACCACTGGGCCATTGCGCCTCCAAATCAGAAGACTACTCTTATAATACTCTCAGAGATAAGTAATGGAGATGATGAATCGATCAATATATATATATTAAGTTGACGAAGGTAAAATCCCCATTCCTAGACTACGGGTTTGTGTCAGTTTCTAATGGTATGCAAAGTGTCGGGGAGCGTGGTGGTTTGGTAAATAAAAGGGCACTGTGTGATAGAAATAGGTAACACGTGTTGCAGAGGTCTGGATGTCCAGAGGTTTGGATGTCCAGAGGTCTGGATGTGCAGAGGTCTGGATGTGCAGAGGTCTGGATGTGCAGAGGAAAATGTTTGCTAATGAGAAGATAAGTAGAATGGGATGTATTCTCTAAAGTGAGATGGCGATAAGAAGGAATATGCAAAAAGACTAGGGGCATGTATGGTTGACGAAGAATTGAGGCTGGAATTATTGTGGAACGGAGACATACAATCATAATTGCGAGGATGTTACAATGTAAAGAAAGGGATGAAATAGGTCGAATATAAAGTGTGATAGAAGGGTGGTGTATTTGTGAGTCTGGATCGGGTTAAAAGTTCGATAAGGTTTGATTGAAGTATTGGTGTCTCTGATAATGTTCGGGTGATAATTGCGTGTGACTAGTATAAATTAGATTTGACCCTGTATGGCATAGTGTAGTTAGATTAACTAAAGGTATTTTAATGATATTCAAATCTTTGTGCCTTAAGGTTACTCTATAAACTGACCTTACGATTGTTAATTTCCTGAATGCAACACTAGATCTAATTAGAGATTAGCATAAATCCTTTAGGAAACTTAATGAGAAATTTCACTTCATAAATGTTTCGTCACGCTACTCAATCCGTTTGTTTATAAAACGTTGTTATGGGCATAAGCAAGGGACATTTAAATTTATCATCAAATAAATAAATTTTCGATGGAGACCCTTTATGAAAAGTGCTCCCTTGAGATTAATGAGCTAAAAGATAAAATCTCCTCGCGGACCAATCGTGAAAAGACAGATAATCATAATGTCATCTGCAGTCCGGTTCTTTGAAAATTGTTGAGCCGGTCATAGATATGACCCTTTAGAGATTATCAAATAAGCACTTCCCTCGTTTCCATAGATATATTAAATTGTTTAATAAGCACACGCTTAAGGTTACATTTAGTGGCACTTCAAATCTAAGGTGCATCACACCACAGAATACCAGTTTGACTGCATACATATTTGAATCCATAAAGGATTAAGCTTTGTAGTAATACAATAAACAAATTAGAAATAGGAACCAAATGTACAGAGCGAAACCTAACATTGTCCTGAAGCGCAACATAGATTTGAGAGAGGGATTGATGCGAAAAGGTTTTGTGATAACACGTAATCCGTCAGGTATATCGAGACGCTACAAAGATCCCAAGGAATGTGTGGCTACTTAAAGAGATAGGCTTTGCATAAGATATGAACTTGGAAATTGCCGGTATGTATAGACCTATCATACAAGCAGAAATTTAAAGCTCTGGATCCCCGCAAGGAAATTAATCATCCACAATAATGATGGTCCAAGTTCATTCCTGAACGCCAAGTCATAGATATTCGACCCCTCTAAGCACAAACAACCTTGCCCACACTTATGCCCCGGAGGGTAACTTTCTAGGTGCAATCCCATGGTCATTCACGACCGAAGGGGGTCACAACAACACAACAATATATATATTATATCATACCTTGATATTCTGTGGACTAAGATCCCCGTTGACAGGTGGTTAATATTTATAGTGTTATGCAAATTAGAGACTCCTTCATAGAGTAACTGCTGCATTTGTTGCGTATATAAACAATGTGGCTGATTCTTTCTCTGGAGACTGTCAGAATGATGTGGATGCCTCGATTAAGGTTGTTCATCACTTTCTTTTTCATTTTTCAGTATGCGGAGAAATAGCTAAAATTTGCCCTGTTCATAATTATACCTTGTTACACACACACACACACACACACATATATACGTACTTATGAAGTGAGCAAAATTGTACCTACGCCGCTATATGTATATATAGATAAAACAAATGGAACAAGAACGCAACAGACGACAATAAAACAGCCGGATAAATTCATGATAAAAAGATGATAGGGAAAAAAAACAAGGAAGGGTCATTCGCAGAAATCTCTCATCCATCAAGTTTCCAGACATACATAACAGTTTCGGCCTGTTAGACTTGATATGTTTATGTCCCCGTGACTTAGAAGTTCGGAAAAACAAAATCGATAGAAAAAATGCCAGGTTCGGAAGATAAGTCCTCAGGGCGATTTGGTCGACTAATACCCTTCAAGGCGGTACTCCAGCCTGACCGCAGTCAAGTAGAAGAATGGAAGAATATATATATATATATATATA
>NC_069000.1:5436063-5436877 GCF_001194135.2 Octopus bimaculoides
TATATATATGGCTTCTTGTGTGTGCATGTATGTACGTATGTATAATGCTATAAACGAAATTCTCTTCACTGTTCTTGCTGTCTTTGATTGTTAACTCTGCGCCGTTATCCATTCATACATCATTGAATGTTTTTCTATATATACGTCTCAGTTGTATTGTGAACAACTGTCTCTTCACATTATTAGTCTCATCTTTCTCTGTCTTTCCCTAAACTTTTTCTCTTTCTGTCTGGTGTCTTCCTCCTCTCTACCTCTACACAAACTCGCACACTTTCTCTCTCTCTCTATTTCGTTCTCCATCGTTATATCTGATGCCTTCTCTCTCTCTCTCTCTATGTTTCACTTATTGTGATTATGTTTTGTTTCCTCTCACTCAATTCTTCATTCAGTATTTAGCGCCCTCATCTCTCTCTCTCTCTCACTACACACTCACTCTCATAATCTTTACTCCTCTCCTTCTCTTTTTCCCATAACAACTTCCTTCTCCTGTTGATTTCTCTTTAGAGTTTCCACTTTCTACTCTCTCTCACTCTCTCTTTATCTCTCTCTCTCCCTCTCTCTCTCTCTCTCTCTCTCTCTTTATAATTATATATGTATATATATATATATATATATACATATATATATATATATATATGTATCTATGTATACATGTAAGTCTATCTTTATATGTGTTCATATATATGTATATGTATATGCGTGTTTATATATATATATATATATATATACATACATAATACATATATATATATGTATATATAATATATTATAAATATTTCCATATATAAATATATATATATATAATATATAATAT
>NC_069000.1:5438028-5440450 GCF_001194135.2 Octopus bimaculoides
TCTCTCTCTCTCTCTCTCTCTCTCTCTCTCTCTCTCTCTCTCTCTCTCTCTCTCTCTCTCTCTTTCTCTCTCTCACTCTCTCTCCATCTGCTCCTTAAATGACGGAATAGAGGTACAGAATGAATGAGACACACAAAAGAGTAAGCCAGAGAGATGGAAGAATGATGTTGACTACGCTGGTGGTTGATTTGTGTGACAGGAAACGTTGTCTTTTATTCCACTCCAATCTCTCGTTTTTTTTTTTTTTCCTTTCTCTTCTACTCGATTCTTCTCCTTACCTTTTAGCTCTTTCTCCTCCCCTTCCTCTCCTCCCTTTCCCCTCTCCCCTTGTCTGTCTGACTCACTGAATTAGTGAAATACACCGAGTCACAGACAGAGAAGCGGGGGAAAATGTGATGATCGTGATGATAGCAGATGTACTTTTGAGTAGCGTCAGAGATTTTGTTTTCATTCCTCTTCAGTTTTTCATTTATTCTTTCCTTCTTGAATTACCCTCGCTCTTTCTCAGTGGCCAAGTGGATGAGAGAGAGATTGAAAATGAGACCAGAGACATGGAAACAGCTTGCTTCAGCCAGTGCAGTCAGTCGAAATCTCCACATACAAGAGGCCATTAGGTTTCATGGATATTCAGGAGAGAATCCGAACGGTTTCAGTGGCCTTCCTCTCAACAGGTTTACGTCTTCGGATTCCCTAGCTTTGAAGATTTCAGCGTTTGATGCTATAAGTGGTTGACGAAACCCTCTCCTTCGATATAGCGCTGAACTGTTAATCGTGCGAGGTATGCCAAATCAATTCCTGAATTAAGTACTGTATTTTGCCTCCCTAATATCTACTCTCGACTGTGCTGTTTTGTGTATGTGCAGGGACCAAGCAAGATGGGGTTATACACCAAACCGCACGTAACAAATCTTCTATTTGCCCGGAAATTTTGACTTATCTGTCTATCACTTTTGACACATTCACAGCTTGTGCCTTGATCTGAAAGCTTCTCATCGGACAAGGATTTCACGTACCGTCGTCGCAAACATTTTGTAGGTTTGTGCTTAACCGTTGGCATGATTTCTACTGCTATTTTGAACTTCACTTGCTTCCGTCGACCTTTGACAAACGTCAGGCTGTGTAACTTACTTGCTTTAAATTGCATTCTTCAGCAATTGATTAGTTCATCCAGTCTGTCAAGAACTATTTGCGTAACTTTTTAGTCTCATGTTCGTAATGATACGCCATCTATGAATGCTTTCTTAGGTGATTTCACCTTGGCTATTTCTTTTGACCTATCTAATGCATCTCCATAACGAACACAAAACACGTTACTGATTTTATTCACCCAGCTATCTCACATGATTACAGAGAGTAAGAATCGGGTAATGAAAAATAATGCGATGATGATCATTGCAGCAATTTAAAAGCCAAATTAAACACACAACAATCTTTCATATTACAAGGTTCTTGATTATCAAATTAATTCGTATTAATTGAGTGCTGGATTTTGCAAATTATTTCAGGCTGTGTCGAAAACAATTACATATTTCTGTCCATAGTAATGACTTATAAGATAATGACATAGTGCAATAAAATGTTGGCCTCTAGATTTCTAATGTAGAATATTGCTACGTATTCCAAGATCATGGTATCCAACCAACTACTTACAACTATTCAAATATGTACCAACACAAGAATAAGCTTCTGCTACAAAGGTGCAATCTTCGTTACAAAATCTTACGTAAGATTCTAATAAACTACATACAGGATTTCATACTGATTATTGTGAGGACTTCATCTTCTAGAGATTCGTTGGTATTGCACTTGAATTGATCTGCTGTACGTCGTTCACTAAATCATTATCGCCGGAAAGTTCTGGTACGACTTCGTGATAGTACTTTATCAGATAATTTCTGAATTCTTCAGCACCTTACACAAATATCGCTTTGGACATACTGAAAGTCAAACGCACACGAAGTTTACTGCAGACAGACAGACAGACAGACAGACAGACAGACAGACAGACAGAAAGACAGATCGATAGATAGATAGATAGATAGATAGATAGATAGATAGATAGATAGATAGATAGATAGATAGATGCACGTATTTGCTATAAAGTTCTATCAGAAAGCCTTTATAAACACACACACATACATAAATACATATACAGAAAGACAGTCGGAGAGAGATGCATACACAGATGTAGGAACAGAAAGCAAATATGTATGTATGTATGTAAGTGTTTTATACACAAACATACACACATGTATATGTGTATGCATATATATATGTGTATGCATATATATATATGCGTACGTGTATGCATATATATTCCAACATTTCTATATGTATGTGCGTGTGGGGGTGTGCGTGTTTGAGTTTATAGGTCTGTCTATGTAGTGTATGTACCTATGATATATATACATACATATATATA
>NC_069000.1:5442112-5443227 GCF_001194135.2 Octopus bimaculoides
ACACACTCACACACACACTCTCTCTCACACACACATATATATGCATGTATGTATATGTCAGAGGATTGTGGCTTGTCTGATTTTAGACGTACGGAACGCCCTCTTCTGGCAGCGAAAATATATATGAACTGAGAAGACAAAGCTGAAAATGGAAAATGGAAAAACTTTCTATTATGCACTCCTTGAAAAATATCAGTCTTTTAATAACGTTTTTAACCAAACAAATAAAAGATATACACTGAAAACATTATCGGCAGAATCAGACTGAAGGCCGTGTTTTCATTGTTGATAAAGAAACCATTAAAATACCTAGAGACGAGAAAAGGACGGCTTGGAAACATTCAATACAAAGACGTGATTATATGGAATATTCTACAGGAAAATAGTAATAAAACTCTTATGAATTATTCGGCATATAGAGACTTTTAATGAGAATCATACTAATCTTGATCCTTCTTTAAGGCAGGGAGCTGCAAGAATAATTAGCACGCCGGACAAACAGTGTATGGAGGTTTGGTTTGGAAACCAGCGAAAATCTTCACGCAAGAAAAATAACGCCAAAATATGAACTCGAGTCATTGAGTGAAATTGTAAATGAACCAGTTTTAACCTAAAAGAGCGCGGAGAAAATCAATAGAGCGTCGTACGGGGAGCATATTCGGCATGTAAAAACTTTAATCAATTCCGTCTAAGACCAAGAATTAAATGTTTTTTTTTTTAATCACAATGACTCATGGCTAAAGGCATTGAATGAAACGAATACTTGCCAACTTCAACACCAGAACTTACACAATCAGCTTTGAAGGTTTTAACAAAACAATAGCAAGATTGCCTAATGGGAAGATACCAGCGAGAGACAACCTGAATAGAGAATGCTTCGAGATCTTAACTTTCTAGATTAAGTCATTGCTATCGTAGTTAAAATAACTGAGGTTGGTAGACATTGCACAGTAACGCACAAATCTTGAAGCTGAGAATGAAAATATTGGTGAAGCACAAAATTATGGTTCGGTCGCTTAATTAGACATTATAATCTGTATCTATCTATCTATCTATCTATCTATCTATCTATCTATCTATCTATCTATCTATCTATGTATCTCTCTCTCTCTCTC
>NC_069000.1:5443237-5444217 GCF_001194135.2 Octopus bimaculoides
TGTATCTCTCTCTCTCTCTCTCTCTCTATATATATATATATATATATATATATATATATAATCCTCAAATAACCTGGTAAAATTGAATCTATTTATCTGTGCTGCATGATTATCCAGGCATCATCTCACTGTGCCGGTACAGTATGTGCTATTTTCTGTGTACTTATGCAAGTGTATGTATGTGTGTGTGAGTATCTAGTATGTATTTGTGTGTGTGTGTGTGTCTATGTCCGTTCATCTGTGTTTGTGAGTACGTGTGTGCGTGTCCACGTATGTATGTGATGTGCGTGCGCGCATGCATGCGCGCGGGTACACTCGTACGTAAAGGCGAGCAAGATCTGATTGTTGTCTCTAAACGCATCATAGTACCTGGGTACGTGTATTTCTGGGTGCGTTTGTCAATCGCAGCATAGGCGAGCATTATATTCCGCCATCCCCCGTTATTCTGCACGTTGCGCATGTTTCTGCGTTTGTGCATTTTGTTCCTGAGAGGGTGAATGTGTTTACGTGCGTGTACGTGCATGTGCGTGTGTACGTGAGTGTGTGTGTATGTGTGTGTGTGAACATGGTAGGTATGTATTATTGGAGTTTATTATCCCCCACTTCCCCTCGTTTATTTTACTTCTTTGGTGATTTCATACATCTGCCTATGGAACACTGTATCTATCTATCTATCTATCTATCTATCTATCTATCTATCTATCTATTTATCTATCTATCAACATACATATGTATGTGTGTACAGGTAGATAGATAGAGAGAGAGAGAGGGGGAGAGAGGGAGAGAGAGAGAGAGAGAGAGAAATTGGTAGATAAGCAGACAAATAGTCAGTTAGACAGTCAGATAGACACATACATACATACATACATACATACATATATACATACATGCATGCATACATACATACATACATACATACATACATACATACATACATACATGGGCAAGCAAGCAAGCAGGCGGGCTGACAGACAAACACC
>NC_069000.1:5445468-5445629 GCF_001194135.2 Octopus bimaculoides
ATATATATATATATATATATATATACATATATATATGTATATATATATATATATATACACACACACACACCCGTGAGCCTGGTGCAGCCTCCTGGCTTCCCAGACCCCGGTCGAAACGTCCAACCCATGCCAGCATGGAAAACGAACGTTAAACGATGATG
>NC_069000.1:5445639-5446358 GCF_001194135.2 Octopus bimaculoides
TATATATATATATATATATATATATATAAATTACTATTAATTAATTAATAACGATTTAAACCAGTGTCCTAGCATACTTAAAAAATCCGAAGATTAAAAAATTATATTATATATATATAAGAGGAATAACCACGAAGGTTGATTGCTAATATTCTAGAATAATCGTGGTAAGACGATTTAGCGTCTTCTTCTAGCATATTAGGAATCCACCTTGGTGGACATTCCTCTTATATATGTATTTGTATATATATATATAGGCAGGCAGATATATAGAGACATATATGTAGGCAGGGGTAGACACATGCAGATATATAGACAAATAAAAAATTATATATACATATATATATATACAGAGAGACAGAGAGAGAGACGTGTCGACTGACAAGCGGCAGTGAAAGAGATTGAGAGATACATTGATGAAAATTCAATGAGATAGGCAGATAGAGAGACTAATAGACGGAGTAATTGACTTTCATGTTGAAAGACTTACAGAGATATTCATGTGGAGATAGAAAAGATACACATACATACATACATACATACATATGTATGTGCGTGTGTGCATGTGTGTGTGCGCGCGTGTGGTGTGTGTATGTATATATATATATGTATGTGTGTATATATATATATATATATATGCATGCACAGACATGAAAATGCATTTTTCTACATATATTTAAACATGTACACACACATATATATATGCATATATATATATA
>NC_069000.1:5446681-5448425 GCF_001194135.2 Octopus bimaculoides
TGACACTATCAATGCCTGGCTGACTAGCTGACTGGTAAGACGAACAGACTCCATACAGGCACATGTTGGATGTATGGTAATGGTGGCGATGAGAATGATAGTGGCTGTATGTTGTATTGTAGAAATGAAAGAGGATACAGAGAGAGAGAGAGAGAGAGAGAGAGAGAGAGAGAGAGAGAGAGGGAGTATTTGTTTCAGTGAGAGGGGAAGAGGGAGAGCAGAATGCAGGTAGAAAGATAAGCAGTCAAAGTGAGAGAGAGCCAAATAGAGGACGGTAAGCGAAGTAGAGGGAGCTAAGCTGGAGGATACGAGAGAAAATCGAAGACTGATCCAGACAGCCAAGCAGACAAAGAGAGGGACTGAGGGTTTAGTGGGAGAATGAGAGTGAAAGACAGAGAAAGAGAGAGAGATAGAAAGAGAGAGAAAGTAAGGGAGAGAGGTGAGTGAGAGGAAGAGTAACAGTTTCATAGAGCTGCATATTGGATACGTATTTTGTCCGGGAAGGCTCAGTGATATTTAAGTATATTGTACATTGTAAGTGAAAAACAGGAGAGACCAGAGAACGTAGATAAAGGTGTGTGTGTTTTTATGTACGCGGCGTATTTGTGTGTATGTATTTTGACTGCGTGTGTTTATATGTGAAGGAAATACCATGAAGAGATACCGAGAGAGATAGACAGGTAGACATAGAGTGATAGAGAGATAGAGACAGTGGGACAGAAGTGAAAGACAGGGAATATTGTATATATTAGACGGAGAGAGACAGAGAAAGAAGGTTTGAATCTAGAGGAGAGTATTGAAAGAGAGAGAGAGTGGGGGGGCAGAGAGTTCGATAGAATAAGAGAAGGAAATGGAGAGTTACTGACAGAGTTATAGCGTGGGGAGAGTGTGAGGAGATCGAGATTCAGACACTTGGAGAGTGAGTGATAGGGAAAGCATCAGAAAGTGTGAGAGGTTGAGAGAGAAGAACAGATTCATGCATATACAAAAGAAGAATGAGAGAGAGAGAGAGAGAGAGAGAGAGAGAGAGAGAGAGAGAGAGGAATAAATTCAGTCGAAGAGAAATATGGAATATAATACAGTGAGACACAGGGTAAGAGGTAGAGAGGAAAACAGAGAATGAGAGAAAGTAGAAAAATGGCGTCACTCAAAACGAAAGTGAAAGTACACAGCGTTGCTTTATTTTACATTATTTTACTATTTATCCTAGCAGATTATTGTTTTACCTTTCATTATTTCTTTCTTCTTTCCTTCTTGGATTTCTATTGAATTCTGTTACATACTCATTCTGTTGCTCGTCTTGCCGCCGCCGCCGCCACCCTCGTCGTCGCTATTGTCGTCGTCGCTGTCGATATAGCTGTTGTTGTTCTTGTTGCTGCCTTTTGTTATTGTTGCTTTTTTCTTTTCTGTAATCCTCTTCCTTTCCTTTTGTGGGAGCCATTTATGTATTTATTTATTTATCTATTTATCTATTTGTTTTTCGTTAGTTCCGGGGAGTGGAAGGGGAGAGGGCTCTGTATATTTCTTTCTTTATTACATTTTTTTAATCTTTATCCTTTTTCCTTATATGTCTTTTTTTATGAATATGCAATGATTTTATTTTTATTTTTTCGAGATTTTAGTTTTGCAATGGTTGTTTTGTTGTTATTGTTGTTGTTGTTGTCATCATCATCATCATCATTATTATTATTATTATTATTATTATTATTATTATTATTATTATTATTATTATTATTATTATTAT